>NC_030416.2:20479067-20761567 GCF_001660625.3 Ictalurus punctatus | reverse complement strand
CAGAATCAGGCAGAGGTCAAGGAAAACAACACATGCCAGCATACAATCAACCCAACACAGTTCATTGCAGCAATTCATCATATTTAGCCTTAGTTACAATTGACAATCTATCTATCTACAGTGCCACTAATATCCATTAATATTGACACACTTGGTAAATATGAGCATAGAAGGCTGTGAAAATTTTTTTGATCTTTTGTTTAAAAAATAAAAAAAATATTTAAAAAATACTCTGCTCTCATGTATATCAAACAATTGCAACCAAAACACAGGTTTATAAAAAAAAAAAATCTTTGTTAAGTATAGGTGTGCAACAATTATTGGCACCCCTATGAATTCATATGAGAACAACTATATTTGAAGTATATTCCCATTGATATTTTAATTTTTTTAGTACACCTGGGTGACTAGGAACAGGAAATTGTTCAACCATGACTTCCTGTTTCACAGGGGTATAAATATTAGGTAACACATAGGCCAAATTCCCTTAGTCATTTATAACAATGGGTTAGACCAAAGAATATAGCTGTGATGTGCAGCAAAAGGTTGTTGAGCTTCACAAAATGGGAAATGGCTATAAGAAAATAGCACAAGCATCAAAAATGCCCATTTCCACCATCAGGGCAATCATTAAGAAGTTCCAGTTAACTAGAAATTTTATAAATCAACTTGGAATTGGACCTGTGTCTATATTGTCATAACGCACTGTGAAGAGGATTGTCATGATCCCATCCAGGAGCCTGTGTATTTTGATGTATTTCCCTGTTTTTCCCTTCCCCATGTTTCCAGTGTTTTCTCTCCCTTGTGTTTCTGTTAGTATGTGTGTGTGTCTGTTTGTTTGTATGCCTGTGTGTGTGTGCGTGTGTGTCTCTAGGCGTAGTGCTCCACTTCTCGGAATTTTGAATCATCGGACACACCTGCTCCTCATCAGCTCATCAATCAAGCAGTGCATATAAACCCCAGTTCTTCAGCCACTCATCACCAGATTGTTCCGTCTTCCAGTGCCCTTCACTTCCGGCCCTGCTCGTGTTTTCTTTCTGTTACTGTGAACATTTTCCTTGTTGAATTATCCTGTGCGCAAAGTGTGTTTTCTCTAATTGTGTTCCAGGTCCACTACTCACACTGCCTGCCTGCTCGCTCATGGCGCACTTCCTGCTACACCCAATCTCGTCTCACCTCCCTCGTGGCACACCAGTTCTGCACTAGGCTCTTATGCCACAGACCCAAATTCAAGCCTCAGCCTCGACCACCCTCAAGCCTGCTCACACTTAGTCCCCGTTTTCCCTCCTCTGTGGTGCATTATCTGTGCACGAGATTCCCATGCTGTGGACTAGAGTTTGAATCCTGGAATTCTTCCTGACCCCGATCACACTAATTCAGCACATACACCCTACAGAACAATTTGGCCACCATGGACCCAGCAAAACAGCGCAGGGAGAGAGCCAGCCACTCCCACGCTTCCGCAGTACCTCATCCGCCAACCCTGCCTGGGAGATCAGCCCTGCCCCCAGGCTGCTGCCCAATACCCTTGGCCTGGAGAAGAGCCGATACAACTGGGCAGGGCCCAGCTCACCCCTGCCGAGTGTGACCAAAGATTCAAGGCAGGTGACTGTATTTACTGCGGGAAGCTGGGGCACTGCTTGGCAACTTGCCCTCTCTGGCTAAAAGGGGAGGCTCACCAGTAAAGTGGGGGCTACTGGTGAATCAGACTTCCAGGTCATCTGCCCCCTTACTCCACCTCCAAGTTCAAGTCACCCTGTGTCATAACCAGCTCACAGTCCCCCTGCTCACTCTGGTTGACTCTGGCACTGACGAATGGAAGACTGCGTTCAACACCCCCTGGAACACTTTGAATACTTGGTCATGCTGTTTGGCCTCACCAATTCCCTAGCAGTGTTCCAAGACCTGGTCAATGATGTACTCCGGGACTTCCTGAACCACTTAGTTTTTGTGTACCTTGAAGATATCCTGATTTTCTCCATAACAACCACTGAGCACACCTACCATGTTCGTCAAGTACTTCAGCATCTCCTAGAGAACTGCCCGTTTGTTAAAGCAGAGAAGTGTGACTTTCATGTACCCACAGTTACCTTCCTGGTGTATATCAGAGAGAGTGGACAGATCAAGACCAACCTGGAGAAGATCTGGGCTGTTGTCGAGTGGCCCAGGCCCACCACCCTAAAGCAGCTCCAGAGTTTCCTTTTACCGCCTCTTCATTAGGGTCTACAGCAGGTTAGCAGCACCCCTCACCAGGCTCACCTCCACTTCTTTCATATGGACTCCTGTGGCAGAGGCTGCCTTCACCACACTCAAGGGGCTGTTCACCTCTGCCCCCATGCTCATCCAACCTGACCCCTCAGGGCAATTTATCGTGGAGGTGGAAACCACCAATTCGGGTGTGGGTGAAGTGCTATCTTAACGTTCGGCTTCAGACCAGAAACTTCCCCCATGCATCTTCTTCTCCCGTCACCTCTCCCCCACTGAAAGCAACTACAATGTGGGGAATTGTTCGTTGCTTGCCATTAAGCTAGCCTTGGAAGAGTGGAGACACTGGCTTGAGGGGACTGAGAGGACCTTCATAGTCTAGACTGAACATAAAAACCTGGCTTATATCCAGACTGCCAAATGCCTCAACTCTCACCAGGCTCAGTGGGCCCTGTTCTTTGGGCGGTTCAACTTTCAAATGGGATCAGGTTCTATGGTCAGATGGAACCAAAACAGAGCTTTTTGACAATAAACACAAGAGATCTTCCAAAAGGACAATGATCCAAAACATACATCAAAATCAATACAAAAATGGTTTACTAACCACAAAATCAAGTTCCTGCCATGGCCATCCCAGTCCCCTGACTTGAAACCCATAGAAAACCTGTAGGGTGAACTGAAAAGGAGAGTCCACCAGCTTGGACCTTTTTGAAGGATTTTGAAATATGAAAGATTTGGAGAGATTCTGTATGGAGGAATTGTCTCAGGTCCCTTGCCATGTATTCTCCAACCTCATCAGGCATTATAGGGGAAGACTCAAAGCTGTTATCTTGGCAAAGAGAGGTAGCACAAAGTATTGACTAAAAGGGTGCCAATAATTGTTGCACACCTATATTTAGCAAAGATACATACTTACATACATACACAAACTACATACTTTCAGGAAGTGCCATGCTGCTGTCCTAAACATATAAATCAATCCATGGTTTTGAATATTTTGCACATTCATAACTGCATATGATACATTTACTACATATTGATTTTCTATTTGAGTGTTAACAGAAAATTATGCCACATCAATGATTCAATGCTGAAAGCTGAATGAGAAAAAAAAAACAACCATTTCATTTTATTTGAACCCAAATTCTTCTTTATCCTGCTTCTATATGCTTTTGTATTCTAAGTATGATAGTTTCATATTTAGTGACTAAGCTATGAGCAATATTTTTTCATACTGTTCTCATCACTTTCTGCAGATGAAGTACGGTGCCAACTTGTGAAATAACAGAGCTCAATGCTCTGCACTCTTGGCTCTCTGTGTGTGTGTGTGTGTGTGTGTGTGTGTGCGCGTGTGTGTGTGTGTGTGTGTGTGTGTGTGTGTGTGTGTGTGTGTGTGTGTGTGTGTGTGTGTGTGTGTGTGTGTGTCTCAATAATCTCTATTGACAGAGAATGAATCACTACACAACTTACACCTTAAAGAGTAAGAATATCAGCTGCCTTATTCTTGCTGTGTGATAAACAGCAGACAGTAGTGGAGGTTCAGCCAGTTTTACTCTACTTCTCTGATATCAGCTTTAATGAACAACTTGGAGTGGTGCCACCTCCACTGAGCATGGGCCACCATCAGAGAGAGAGAGTGAGAGAAAGAGAGTGCATGTGTTGTTGTTGGCCACAATGCTTATGTGACATGTGGAGAATCCAGGTAGGCCATAATGACCCATGGTCTACATGGACAGGTTTGATTAATTAGAATTCAACCAAGAGTCCTCACTGGCCAGTATGCATGCTGTGCCATACACCTGCTGTGGCTTAGAGAACATCTGCAAGGCTTCTCTCTTGGCTCAGAACTTACCAACAACCAACTGTAAAGCAGTCTGTCATTCAGCTTGGCCAATAAGATAATGTGTGTGTGTGTGTGTGTCTGTCTGTGTGTGTGTGTGTGTGTGTATGTGTGTGTGTGTATATATATATATATATATATATATATATATATATATATATATATATATATATATATATATATATACCTGTTTTAAGTTAGTAGAATAGGCAAGCACATTTTATTTATAAGCACATTTAAAACAACTACAATTAACCAAAGTGATTTACATAATTTAGCAGAGAAATTTTTCATTTTTCTGTCAGATTCTACAGATTACACGTACATTATTAGGAGCTCAAAATGGAATGTGTTATAGTCCTTAGATGGTAGTGAATATTTGCTAGGGGTAAAGGGGAGTTTATCTCTAGCCAAATATATACATAAGAAGTGTGTGCTTATCTCACCATGAAGGTAGGGCAATAAAAGAAAAGGATATAGGCCAAAGGTTTTATTGTCCTAGGTGTACAGTGCCAAAGGTGAAAAGAAACCAGAATTTATAGTACCTACAAAGAGCACATAACAATACACTCACAATACACTAACACTAACAAGGTGTGAAGGCAAGCATGAGGGGTGAGAAAAAAAATTAATCCATCCATCCAGGCAGGCAGAACAAAGATTTGACTGGAGAAGTAGAAGGAAAGGTAAGTTATGTCAATTCCAGTTTCCGCTAGCATCTTTGTTGATAAACATGATATCGTCTGATCAATTCTGTCGTTTTAAACCGATATATATATATATATATATATATATATATATATATATATATATATATATATATATTTAAAACACTTGCAAGGAGCTCCTGTGCATGGCCGGTTGATGACGGAGTGATGCTGCTTCCACTTGCGGATAATGGCCCCAGTGGTGTTTACTGTCAGAAGTTTTGAAGTACGTCTGTATGCAATTCTACCAATATGTTTTGCAGCAATAAGCTTGCAAAGGTCTTGGGAGAGCTCGTTGCTTTTATCCATCATGAGATGTTTCTTGTGTGACACCTTGGTAACGAAAAGCCTTTACATAGACCATCAATTTACTAACCCAGCTGATATTAATTTGCCCAGATAGGAGGTATAAGTACTTACGGATTTCAGCTGGTTCCTTGCCTTACCTTGCCTTGGAGAGCTGCTTTTACTTAGCGTGTTCAATACTTTTTTTCCTGTGTCATTCCACTTTATTACACATAACTTTATTTATGGACTTTAATGTAGTGAATTCTTTACATATCCGAATTTCTTGAGTTAATACTGATGAAAATTTTATGTGAATAGCCTCAATGGAAATATATTTAGTAAAAGAAATGTTGACGTGTTCAATACTTATTTCCCCCACTGTATACATATACAATGCGCATTTCTCCGTAAGCATATGTAACACAAGGTCATGTAAAGTCAGGTGGTACTCTTTACATGAATTAGATAACCACATTCATACTGCAGTTAGTATAAATTGAAGAAATTACTGACTGCCTTTTAAGCAGAGAAGTGAACTGAATGTTGAGATGCTCATATTGGTAACACAAATACCCTCCTTTCACTCCCATGAGAAAGAGCAGGATTTCTGCTGCAGGCTTACAAGCAGAACAGTACAGAGTCCAAGGTCCAACGGTTGAGTGCTGCAGTGAGGTTGGCCAGGCCAGAGGACTCTTAGACCTACTGCTCCTCTGGCATCTGGCACCAGAGATACTGTTTATATGTGGCTTGCACTCATTCATCTGAGAAAACTTTCCTGGTGAGTGCTGGCAGAATAAAGCAGATGCAGGGTTTTCAGTAGTATGAACCTTGATAACTACATGATACATTTATTACATATCTACTTGAGTGTTAAAAATGTCATGTGCTTCACTGACGTAAGCTAAAGGAAAAGTTCTTTCAGTCATTTGAATTCCATTCCAGACCTGTTCTTCCAGGTGCTTATTTATTCTTTTAATGTGATATTTGCACATTAGGGTCTAAGTTATGAGGAATCTTTTTTTCCCATTGTCTGCAGATGAAGCATGACGCCCTGGTGAAACAACAGAGCTCAGTGCTCCTAGAGTATGAAGCATAGTATGTTGAAAGTGGAATTAAGAGGCAGGCATATGAGAAGAAACCACTTCACATAACCACTAGTGCATGTTTTAATGAGTCCCTCCAGGATTTCGTTGTTTTGTCATCGCAGAAATTAACGCAAAATCAAGCAAACTCTACAATATTCTCAGGAGCTTGCAGGTTTTTTTTTTTTTTTAATTACCACAAATTTGGGACAAGATACATCATGTGATGTCATCACAACGCGCATTCAGACAAATCCATCTTTGATTCAGATGCGTCGAACATGAGAACAGCTGTGTTTATATGTTTCTGTAAAGCTGCGTAGAGACAATGTCCATTGTTAAAAGCGCTATACAAATTAAATTTAATTGAATTAAAGGTCTCATTTCGCTACCAACAAACCACTGCAAAAGACAATTTGCAAAACAATTTCATGCAATTGCAATTTCACCAATTCAAGTAGTTTTCCATAAAAAAGTAACAAAAAATCTGTATGTTGCATCACAAAATTTGAAAAAAGCGACAGCAAAATCAACCTTTTTTTGGACGCAACAAAATCACAAGAAAAAAAACAGGAGTTCAAAAGAATTCCATGATAAAAGAAAATTCAGGCCTAGCTCCACAGGTGAATTTCTTTTAATTGTCTTATTGAAATATTCATGCGCACACACATACACACACACACACACACACACACACACACACACACACACACACAACTGTGTTAAATTCAGTTGATTGGACATTTGATTTGGGAAGGCACACATCTGTCTATATAAGGTTCCACAGTTAACAATGCATGTCAGAGCACAAACCAAGTCATGAAGTCCAAGGAATTGTCTGTAGACCTCCGAGACAGGATTGTATTGAGGCACAGATCTGGGGAAGGGTACAGAAACATTTCTGCAGCATTGAAGGTCCCAATGAGCACAGTGGCCTCCATCATCCGTAAATGGAAGAAGTTTGAAACCACCAGGACTCTTCCTAGAGCTGGCCGCCCGGCCAAACTGAGCGATCGGGGGAGAAGGGCCTTAGTCAGGGAGGTGACCAAAAACCCGATGGTCACTCTGACAGAGCTCCAGCATGTCTCTGTCGAGAGAGGAGAACCTTCCAGAAGAACAACCATCTCTGCAGCACTCCACCAATCAGGCCTGTATGGTAGAGTGGCCAGACAGGAGCCACAGCCTGCCTGGAGTGTGTCAAAAGGCACCTGCAGGACTCTCAGACCATGAGAAACAAAATTCTGTGGTCTGATGAAACAAAGATTGAACTCTTTGGCTTGAATGGCAAGCGTCAGGTCTGGAGGAAACCTGGCACCACTCATCACCTGGCCAGTACCGTCCCTACAGAAAGCATGGTGGTGGCAGCATCATGCTGTGGGGAGGTTTTTCAGCAGCAGGAACTGGGAGCCTAGTCAGGATCGAGGGAAAGACGAATGTAGCAATGTACAGAGACATCCTTGATGAAAACCTGCTCCAGAGCGCTCTGGAGCTCAGACTGGGGTGAACGTTCATCTTCCAACAGGACAACGACCCTAAGCACACAGCGAAGATAACAAAGGAGTGGCTACAGGACAACTCTGTGAATGTCCTTGAGTGGCCCAGCCAGAGCCCAGGCTTGAACCTGATTGAACATCTCTGGAGAGATCTGAAAATGGCTTTGCACCAACGCTCCCCATCCAACCTGATGGAGCTTGAGAGGTCCTGCAAAGAAGAAAGGGAGAAACTGCCCAAAAATAGGTGTGCCAAGCTTGTAGCATCATACTCAAAAAGACTTGAGGCTGTAATTAGTGCCAAAGGTGGTTCAACAAAGTATTGAGCAAAGGCTGTGAATACTTATGTACATGTGCTTTTTTTGTTTTGTTTTTTTAATAAATTTGCCACGATTTCAAACAAACTTCTTTCACGTTGCCATTATGGGGTATTGTTTGTAGAATTATGAGCAAAATAATGAATCTAATCCATTTTGGAATACGGCTGTAATATTACAAAATGTGGAAAAAGTGAAGCGCTGTGAATACTTTCCGGATGCACTGTAGGTGCTGTGAGGTTTTGCAAACTAGTTGCAGTATGTTCTGCATCTTGTAATTCTATTGATTGGAACAGGTTCCTAAATTTAGGTTTGTTTGAGTACTGAATGGTTAATGTTAAGGCAGTGTGAAGTGTGGCTTGCAGGGTGCAACAGCAGAATACTTCAGCATTTGAAATAGTAATTACATATTTTCTCAGGCCCTTCAACCATTTCAGTCTTCATACTGTATGTCACTAAAACTGTATAGATAGTTCTTTCACAATTAGTAAGCTGTCACCTTAAAATCAGTATCCTCTCAATATAAGAGGTGGAAAGGTTCAGTGTCTCTGTGTGATTTAGTGTGTGTAACATGAGTGTTGAAGTCTGCCAAGAGAACACAGCAGACCCAAGGTGAGTTGAAAGCTGAGTGGTTTTATAGGTTAATGGTGCCCTTTGGCATGTATAGAGCACACAAAACAATGGAAAAAATAAGACACATAGTGACTTCTCTTCTCAGTGCTTTTGTCACCTTTGCATGTTCTCAGCATTAGAACACACACACACACACACAAAATTATTCTGTACAATTATATTGATGTGTGATGCTCTCATACCTTTTGGGTGGATGGGAGACAGTAGTAGAAGTGGTGCTAGCAAAAATTTCTTATTTAATCATTTAAGGCATGATCTACCATCAATCAATCTTGCCATTTTAATAGCATTGCAATAAAATACTTTCATGAGAGTTTCAGTGAAAATTATTAAAATAACATGTTAGTAATAGGGCGAAATGGTATTTTATCTTACAAAACCTTTTGTAAACTTTTTATCTTATCTAAACTCCTTTTTCTCCTCCTGCATTAAACTTCCACAGACCATCAACTCAGTATCTCAGAGTGTAACTACCTGGTTAGAAATGGAGAAAAATGCTCATTCTTTCATCTTCAGTAAGTGTTTTATCCTGTTCAGAGTGATTGTGTATCTGGCGCCCATCTCAGTAACACTGGGTGCTTGGCAGGAATAAACCCTGGATGGAACACCAGTCCATGACAGGGCACCATGTGCATAGACATTCACACATTCGCAGCTAGGGGCAATTTAGAGATACCAGTTGAAGAAACAGAATGTTTTTGGGAGGTTGGTGAAAACTGGAGAACCTGGAAGAAACACAAATGGACGGTAGTTATATTTGCATAATCATTTTGGCTATTATCAAAGATAGTCCATCCAGGCTACAGGGACGTCCCACAAAGTACAAACACGACAAGGAATATGTTTCTGTCAGCCTGATACAGTTACATACAAAGCGCATGTTGAGAATGGGAATAAGAGGCAGACATATTAGAGGAGACCACTTGTTTTGACCAAAATTGTTGAATACCTAGTGAAGCCATTTAAAAATCATGAGCCAGCTAATTTGGCCATCAGCAATTATGCTGAAACAGAATGGAGAATAAATGGGAACATTTGAGGATAATCTTAACAGTTCCCTAAAGAGGCATACAGAAGTGGGATCAAAGTACAGGTCATGTGGGCATAAGGTGTCATGTTTACTGGATGTAGAAAAGTAAATCATTGTCTAAAACAAAAAAATAGAAGACAGTATACTGTCATAAATTATTATTCATTCATTCATTCATCCTCAGTAGCCACTTTATCCTGGTCAAAGTTATGGTTGTGATCTGGAGCCTATCCCTGGCAGGAATACAGCCTGGATGGGACACCATGCACACCAACATTCATTTATTTATATATTATTTTAAATACCAAAGGTTTGTGGACACCTGACCATCACACCCATATGTGAGGCTTTCCCAAACAGTTTCCACAAAATTGCAAGCATATAATTGTATAGGATGTCCTTGTAGGCTGTACTGTAGCATTACAGTTTCTTCTCAGTGGAAATCAAGAGGCCTAATCCAAATACGTTCCAGGAGGTTTGTGTGTAAGAACACAAGTGGCCTGAACAGATCCCTGATCTCAACCCCACTGAACAAGGTTTTTTCAACATTTAGGTATTGTACAAGTCTGTAAAAAATAATAATAATAATAATAAATTATAGTTGGAAAATTATATAGAGGATATTTGAACAACTGATTGGTTTTAATTTGCTTTAAAAAGCAGGTTCTCTTGAATAATGTTGAGTTGGTTTGCCTGATTTATATCACAAAGTCTGTCTCAGCTTTTTAAAGAACCTGTCTAAACTGCTCAGAAACATTTTAAATGTCACATTCATTTACTTTCCTTCTGCAAACAGGGTATATCTTTAAAAAAAAAAATCCCTTGCAACACTCAAACTGGTTCTTCCTAAAGATTTATCAAATAAGACTGGCACAGCAGAGCTTAGGAGAAATTGTTTGAGTTTGACAAACAGTGGTGACAAACAGGTTGTGTCATCATTGTCAGATTCCATTAATATCACTTCTTTTTATTGCAGTGCCACCAAAATTGTACTGTATCCACAACACTAGTAAAAAAAAAAAAAAGAAACACATTTATATTTCAGTCTATGATGGTGCATGATTGAACGGAGTGAGGAATCGTTTACTAAGATGCAGTAAATACTGATAGATAAAAAGTAATTTAAGACAATAGAGCAAGTATGCAAACTCCAGCCCAGGAGGGCAAGGAATCCAGCAACTGTGAAGTGTGGATTTCCTACTGAAAATACCTTCACCTGTAGTGCTCACAGTACAGTGTATATGATAGACTCAGATTATGTGAGAAATGACCAAGATTAATGTTGTGTATTCAATTAAAACCTCTGTCAGCATGTGTTTGGTAACAGAAAGAACAGGGCTGTTATGTTTGAACAGAGCGGATCTCTTTTGAATTCAAACTCTGGCTAAATTGGAAATCATGAATCACTGTGGCAGCTTGAGGTAAAGGGCTCTCACTCAATTCTTTTCTTTTCTTTACCATTTTTATTTCTTTATATTTTTGGTGATCATGGGAAATTTTTTTCTCAATAACTTGAATGAAAGGAAATGCTAATTCTACTTCATTAATGCAACAGCCAAGGGCATTAGTAGACACAGATCATCACATGTCGTGTTTAATAGGCGGTCAAGGGCATCTCCATTTGAATTCTGAAAAAAGATCATTTGGAATACAATTCTGGAAGACGTATTTTTATTACAATATCAATTCTCAACACAGTCCAACAGGATTGCTAGTCTGAGATACAGTGAGGGAAAAAAGTATTTGATCCCCTGCTGATTTTGTATGTTTGCCCACTGACAAAGAAATGATCAGTCTATAATTTTAATGGTAGATTTATTTGAACAGTGAGAGACAGAATAACAATAAGAAAATCCAGAAAAATCCATGTCAAAAATTTTATAAATTGATTTGCATTTTAATGAGGGAAATAAGTATTTGACCCCCTCTCAATCAGAAAGATTTCTGGCTCCCAGGTGTCTTTTATACAGGTAACGAGCTGAGATTAGGAGCACACTCTTAAAGGGAGTGCTCCTAATCTCAGCTTGTTACCTGTATAAAAGACACCTGTCCACAGAAGCAATCAATCAATCAGATTCCAAACTCTCCACCATGGCCAAGACCAAAGAGGACAATAACATTAAGAATACAAGAGAAATTTAACTGTTACACAAATGGCAGCTGTGAAAAAAACAATAGTTGTTGTGGCAAGGTAAGTAGGGCAGGTCACACACAACTCCTGCTTAGAAGGTAATGGTTTATACACATCCCGCTCCCCTTTGTAAATTCTTAGAGCCTCAAGGAGGGTTTCCATGGTAGCTAAATGTGGGAAAGATGGAAGGAGGGAGAGAGGGGAAGTCAGAGAGAGGAACTCATCACTGTTTGCTCTAGCTCATTGCCCTGCAGCAATATCAGTGCAGCAGACACCTGGGACCATGGACACCAGAGCTCAGAGGGTGCAGTGGACTGGCAACCTCTGCTGATTAGTTTCTCCAGGATCTGGAACTTCACTCCATACACACCATTAACCTGCAGCCCAGCGAGAAGGGTACATTAGTGATCTCACCCATATTCACCTGTGCAGAACCACACAACCGGTACATGCCAATTACTGCATACACACTGATTTTAACATAAACCAACAGTGTGGATTAAAAATTCATACTGAGATTTTGATATCAGGTTCAGATTTTAATATTGCCTACTGGTTTATAGAGAAATCTAATAAGTCAGTGACAAAAAAAATTCTGAGAACTGTGTCTGATCTCGTTTAGAAAACATTGACAAAATTGGGGTAATGCTTGTCTTATGGTCGCTCTTTTCCATTTTCATCTGAGCAGAACATTTTATAATAGTACGCATAGCAAAACAAATCGACCATCTTTGAACACGAGCTGCTAGAAAGCCTAAGAGAAAACATAAATAATGTTTTTAAAAAAAAAACATTTATGTGGTAAGGGAAATCGGGCAGCTGGACACAGCGACATCTTGTGTCACGTGAAAGGAAGAGCGCTCCTCGCGCAGGTAATATTTGTAAATACACTATTACAGTAATACGGTATGTTTTATTTTGTTATCGTATTGTTTAATGATCGTGCTAGCAACCGTAAATTACCTGTGGTTGTGTGGGGTTTTTTTTTTTTAAAAGCCCGTACCGGGGCATCAGGTGACACAGGTAGGGCCATCCTGTGCTTCCGGGAGGAGGTGCAGGCTATGTCGTGCAATATGGGTTTACCAGGAAGAGAATACGAATAAAACCCTGTGGTGAATCAGAGCGACTTGATAGATTCATGGTGTTAAGATTACCATAAATTTAACGTTTGTTTACTGCGATTACATGCGTAGCCTAGTACTCTAACGAAGAATCGATTGAAAATGAGAGGTTCATGAATTCAGCAACACGGTAGGTCTATATATTCCTGCCTTCGCCGACCATATATTTAGTTCTGTTTGGTTAAAGCATAGAAGGAGAGGTAATATTAGACTCAATTTTTGTACATATTTCTCTTCTAACTTGGCGTTTAGCCAATGAAAGTTAACCCTACACTTTACGTGTTCAACTATTTTATGTGTTCCTTTACTTTTCACGAGTTGAGTTATTGTCATACATTTATTCCTGTACTGTATGTATTTCCTGATGGGAATTCATGACGTTGTTCTGGGACGTCTGTAACACATGAATGAAAGCTATGATTCTTTGAGCCTTGGCTGTTACACCTGGGCTGAGAATATGATAACTTCATAAGAACGAAGAAAATTAGCTTAGCTTCCTTGTTGAAAACAAACAAACAAACAAAATAATATAAACCCTCATAGAACTTTTAATGGTTGTACTGGTTATAATGGGAATTGCATTGGGTTTTAGGGGAAATTGTAATGGTCCCTGTGGGTCTCTACTGGTAATTTGTTGCCTTCCATTGGTGGCATGTTATGTCTAGTGGATATTATTAAGGATCTGCATCCTTAATACAAGCTACTGTGTAATGAAAACCATTTGGTATCTATTTTAATGGTTAACAGAATTGTTCGTAATGGTATTTTTAGTGGAAACCATTAGCATTTCTATGATTGTTGCTATTGTTGTTTGTTTTTTTATTCAGCAGGGTTGGACAATACCTTAATGTTTCAGGGGATTAGATATTTACTTTACTAGAACAGACATGAATATTTTGAAAGAAGTCTGACTTTGTCTGTGGCTGTGGTCACTTAAGACATTACATAATTTTTGACCCTCGTGCGCTGCTGTTTTCCTCACAGACACAGAAGAAAGCAAGATCTACTCATACAATGAGACTGAAGTTGGAGCTGTCTTGATGTGTTGCTCTCACTGAACCCCAAGCCCTCTTACAGAATGCAGCCTGCTTGCCAGCATGGCACCTCCGAGCTCCAGCTGAAAGTGGACTTTTTCCGCAAGCTGGGCTATTCACCACAAGAGGTACAGTCGGTGCTGCTGAAACTAGGCTTGGACACGGACACGAATGCTGTACTGGGGGAGCTGGTGCGTTCTGGAGCCAGAGAGTCACCCACAACGAGTCAGGAGAGTGATGATGGAAGCTCTGGATTTAGCCACCACGGAGGAGGTGGATCCAGAAGTAAAGATCTCCAAAAGGACATTCAATGCTCACCAGCAGTAGATGAAATTGACAGTGACCTAAAACCCATTGTGATTGATGGAAGCAATGTGGCTATGAGGTAGTGTGAAATAGTTGCTTAGTACATTCAACTGAATTTATTCATTAATTCAGAGTATAAATATCTTTTTTGAAATTAAGTGACATAAACATGTAATTTAGCTTCAGACATGATCAATTAAACAATTAAGTTTAATAAGTAAGTAAAAGATACCCAAAAGCTCTTGCTATGGATCATAATATTAAATATTGTATTTACTTTCAGTCTACTTTGTTTATCATACATTTCTTCCTCGTCCTTGTTGTGTTTTAATTAGAGCAGTGTTTGGGGAAAGTCTGTAACTTTAGTCTATACATATAAATGTTGTGCAACTTTCACACATGATAAATATTCCCTTTACATGTAAGTCTGCCTTTGACCTAAACCGGTTGTTGTTTTTGTTTTTTTTTACTGAGATCTCCCCTTTAATATTTAACTCATGTGGCAAGTGATCATATGTATGACAAGCCAAGAAACATTGCTACTTTGACACACCAAAGTTATATAATATTTTTAAATCATTCTTAATAATATTCTTCAGTGTAATTTTAAATGTGTGGTCCTCATTATATGCCATGTGTGACATATTTCACAGTGTGACTTTTAAGTGTTGCAAATATAGCTTCATGAATATATGCAAATACTCCTCTTGAATGTATTTTCTCTATTAATCAGCCTTGCTTAAAAAATTTATATCTTATACAAAGAAGTTATCAGAGTATGATCAAAAATATTATAAGTATTTATTATTAAAAAAAATTATAAATATTTATTATTTATAACGACTTTTTCTTTCTCTCTCTCTCTCTCTCTCTCTCTCGCTTTCTCGTTAAGTCATGGAAACAAGGAAGTTTTTTCATGTCGTGGAATTGAGCTGGCAGTTAACTACTTCCTTGAGAGAGGACACAGGAACATCACAGTTTTTGTGCCCTCATGGCGAAAAGAGCAACCAAGGCCAGATGTCCTCATTTCAGGTAAGGACACACCCTTCTCAGAAAAATTAGTCATCAAAGAATCATGCATGTGAACATCCAAACCTCACCAGTTGCAGTGTAAATATGCATGTTACATTTTGCATCTCACAGGTGTTGATGTATTGATTGCTGTTTGTTTTTGCCTGATAAGGGCATAAGAATGCAATGATTGGACTTTTATGGAGACATGCATAGGAATGTCTTTTAGTGCACTGTATTGTTCTGCATAAAGATTGACATGTACAGTAACAGACTTACTAGGTAGCTGTCCATCTTCTGTCATGGCCTATATTATATTGTGTCCTATTAAGTTGAATGTGATTTAAATAATTGAATTTGTGTGGACTAGAGGAGCATACTTTTAACTCTTATAACTCTTGTTAACTATTTTGAAGTAATTATGTTGGATTAATTGGTATTATACTGCATTTCAGGCTACTTTTTGTGTATATGAACATGAAACACAGAAATGGTGATGCATTCTTTAACCAAAGAATTGCTCATTTAACTGCTCGTAATATTCTCACTAAGACACCATTGGCATTATTTTAACAATTCAAAGCACACCTCAGCACATGTTCATGTATTAACCATTGTATGCATTCCATTTTGGATTTTAAGTCATGAACCTAGTTATCATTTAGGCCTGTTTGGTACAAAGGTAATTTATTTTAAAGTGTTTCCGAGAACAACATGCTTGCTTCCTTGTAGAAATCAATCTGTTATATCAGGAAGAATAAACCTCCCTTAAGGCTGCTTTGGGAATTCCCCCACCAGGAAGTTCAACAATGTTTTTTT
Organism: Ictalurus punctatus; assembly: GCF_001660625.3. NCBI lineage: Eukaryota > Metazoa > Chordata > Actinopteri > Siluriformes > Ictaluridae > Ictalurus > Ictalurus punctatus. The sequence goes on along the minus strand of NC_030416.2, from coordinate 20,745,553 downwards.
TTTTTGTTTGTTTGTTTTTGTTTTTTTACTTCCTTCTGTCACTCTACTGGTCCTATTCGGAATTTGCCTCCAGTCATTTAATAGGTGTGGCTGCTTGCTGTTGTAGAGAATGTCATATCACTCAAATATATTATTGTTGTTCTCTCTAACATTTTCTATTCTTTACCTATGTAAATATTTACCTGTGTAAATATTCTAACATTAGTAATGCTTTTCTTTTCTGTTAGATCCATCAAATAAGAACCTTGTTAGACAAGGATGCAGAATAATAAACTAGATTAATAAACAAAACAGAACTGCTTTGTTGGACATTTGTTTGGGTTTTTAGTTGTTTTCTTTAATTGTTGTCTCCTTGTCACGTATCGTGACGGAGCGGAGATAGGATGGATGCAAGTGCAGTATGAACAGTGTTTATTTTAAAGGAGAGACAGGCAGACAAATCCAAAACGTGATCCAAAAACGTAATCCACAAAAGGCGACGGTCAGGCGATCGGCAAACAGGCATACACAGGGTTAAACATGAATCAAGGTCGTGGTCACGGAAAACAGGGTCGATAAACAAAACGAGAAACATGAACTATGACGAGGAACTGGGAGCGGATAATCCAGTGTGAACTAACTCTAAACATGGAACGTGACTATGACTACTAAACGAACTAATCTAACACTACGATAATCTTCTGCGTTGTGTGCTGGGAGGCGCGCGGTATATATGTAGACTTGATCAGCGTCTAAACTGCTAGCAGCTGAGGGCAATACAGACACACGTGAAATCCCAGCCAATGACAGAACAGGGAGGAGACATGACAGAAACAGAAACAAAACACACGTGTCCAGATGTCACTACTGTCAACAATGGGAAAAGCAGGTGCTCGCGCATTCACGCTTAGAGCACGCTGCTTCAAGGGGGAATCATGACAGAACCCCCCCCAAAGGCACTCCTCCCGGAGTGCTGTGAATCATCCCATTTCATTGGCGGCCCCGGCCCCCTGGCCTGAATGTCTCAAGCAGAGCCAGGAAACTGCACGGTGTTCTTGGCGGCGCAGGGAAGCGGAGCGACGTCCCTGGCTGAACAGGGAGGCAGAGTAACAACCACAGCCTGGCAGACAGGCTGAGCGAAGTCCTCGGCGGAGCATGAAGGCAGAGCAATGTCCTCGGCGGAGCAGGAAAGCAGAGCGACGTCCTCGGCTGAACAGGGAAACAGAGCGCTGTACTCAGCAGAGTAGGGAATCAGGGCGACATCCCCGGCTGAACAGGTAGGCAGAGCGACAACCACAGCCGGGCAGACAGGCTGAGCGATGTCCTCGGCGGAGCAGGAAAGCAGAGCGACGTCCTCGGCTGAAAAGGGAAACGGAGCGACGACCACAGCCAGGCAGACAGACTGAGCGACTTCCTTGGCGGAGCAGGAAAGTGGAGCGAAGTGCCCTGTAAGGCCAGGGAGAGGAGCATGGGTCCCCTCGAAGCAGGAGGGGGGAACGATGTTCACCATGGAGTAGGAAGGCTGAGTGACGACCTCAGCCGAGCAGGGAGAATGAATGACGACCTCAGTTGAACAGGGAAACAGAGCGCTGTACTCAGCAGAGCAGGGAAGCAGGGCGACATTCACAGCAGGGCAGGTAGGCTGAGTGACGTCCTCGGCGGAGAATGAAGGCAGAGCGGCGTCCTCGGCGGAGCATGAAGGCAGAGCAACATCCTCGGCTGAACAGGGAAACGGAGCGCTGTACTCAGCAGAGCAGGGAAGCAGGGCGACGTCCTCGTCGGAGCATGAAGGCAGAGCGACGTCCCCGGCTGAGCAGGAAGGCAGAGCGACGTCCCTGGCTGAGCCTGCAAGCTGAACTTGGCTGGTCACGTCAGCCGACTGGGATGTGAGCAGAGCTTGGTTGTCCGTGTCAGCAGACACTTGGTTGTGCATGTCAGCAGATTCGGTCGTGAGCAGAACTTGGCTGTGCGTGTCAGCAGACTCAGGCATGAACGTAACTTGGTTGCTAGGCTTAGATATTAGCGGAACTTGGTCAACTGGATCAGCAGGCTTGGACGTGACATCAGGAACTTGAGACTTGACTTGGATTTCAGAGACTTGGGACTTGACTTGGACTTCAGAGACTGGAGACTGGACTTGGACTTGGACCTCAGGGTTGAGCTCTGGTGCTGGAGCCTCCCTGTTGACCTCTAGCTGGAGCTCGGCAGGTGAGCCCACCTCATGGGTCTCAGGTTCAAGCTCAGAGGTCGCCAGGTTAACCTCCGGCTGGGGCTCTGCATGAGTTTGCCTGTAGTAGTGGGTAAACAGCAGGGCACGTTTGCCTGCCAGACTTACCCCCCTGAAAAGTTGTTCTAGCTCGACCCTCGCCTCCGGACTCCTGAACCGCATCATGAACTTCCCCAAAACTACACTGTCCAGGTTCCTACAGTGCTTATCCAGTTGGAGCTGCACCCACTGACGGGCCGGTCCAAAGAACCGGGAGCACATGAATCGGAGCCATTGCTTCTCCTCTGGCTTAGGGTCTAACAGGCTGGAGAAATAGAATTGACAGTCTACCAGAAAATATTCTGGGGCACCGAAAAATCTGTCAAATGGATCAGGAAGCTCCATAAATGTCCATTGTGGGAATTGGACTGAGTCCATAGCGGGGACGGTTGGCGTCGACTTCGGGGTTCTGTGTTTTCTCCGTTCTCCTGCTGCATCCATGTTTGGGCGGAAGATTCTGTCACGTATCGTGACGGAGCAGAGATAGGACGGATGCAAATGCAGTATGAACAGTGTTTATTTTAAAAGAGAGACAGGCAGACCAATCCAAAACGTGATCCAAAAACGTAATCCAAAACAGGCGAAGGTCAGGCGATCGGCAAACAGGCATACACAGGGTTAAACATGAATCAAGGTCGTGGTCACGGAAAACAGGGTCGATAAACAAAACGAGAAACATGAACTATGACGAGGAACTGGGAGCGGATAATCCAGCGTGAACTAACTCTAAACATGGAACGTGACTATGACTACTAAACGAACTAATCTAACACTACGATAATCTTCTGCGTTGTGTGCTGGGAGGCGCGCGGTATATATGTAGACTTGATCAGCGTCTAAACTGCTAGCAGCTGAGGGCAATACAGACACACGTGAAATCCCAGCCAATGACAGAACAGGGAGGAGACATGACAGAAACAGAAACAAAACACACGTGTCCAGATGTCACTACTGTCACTACTCCTATTGTTTTATTGTTTTGTTTTGCCTCCTGTCATGATGTCCATGTTTTTTGATGTAAATACATACAGTGGATATAAAGTTCTACTTACCCCTGTTAAAAGTGCAGGTTTTTGTGATTGTAAAAAATGAAACCAAGTTAAATTATGTCACATTTACAATTTTTCCACCCTTAATGTGATTTGACATCCAACAATGTTCCAGTAAAAAACAAGTAGAAGTTTTTTTTGTTTTTTTTTTTGGGGGGGGGGGTGTACATTATGTACCAGTACGTTTAATATGTGCACTGTATATGCCCGAAGGAAACACAAACAGAAACGGTGATATTTTGCCATTTGAAGGGGGTGTAGACCAGAATTCTGACGTGTACATTCTGATTTCAGATCAGCATATTCTAGCAGAGCTGGAAAGGAGAAAGATAGTTGTTTTCACACCCTCCCGGCGGGTAGGAGGTAAGCGAGTGGTCTGCTATGATGATCGCTTCATCGTCAAACTTGCCTATGATCTGGATGGCATTATTGTGTCCAATGACACCTACCGTGACCTTCAGAGTGAGCGGCTTGAATGGAAGCGCTGTATTGAGGAGAGGCTACTCATGTACTCCTTTGTCAATGACAAGTATGTGATAAAATCTTTTAAATATTCTTATTTTCCCTGCTGTCAGTGTATGTACATAGACCACATTATACTTCTTATTCTTAAATATTAAATGTGTTGATTAGGGCTGCAACTAACGATTATTTTTGATAATCTGTCAATTATTTATTTGATTAATTGATTAGTTGTATTAAAAGTCCTTTTTTTTTTTGGTATTTTTCATTTATTTATTTGTTTTTTTGGGGGGGGGACCAGTAGGCAATATTAATGTTTTCACATTCTGCCCATTGTTGTCCTTCAAACATTGTGCAAATTGAAGGCTAGGAAAAGGTATTAAATTTATCTGTGGTCTATACTATACATTGTGCAAAGGATTAAAAAATATATATTAACATTATATTTTGAAAACAAAAAAAATATATATGATTGAAAGCTTTACAGCAGAAGTTAAATCACTATATTAAAAATGTTTAAGAAAGAAAAACAAAAGCACACTCTAAGTGTTAACTGGTAAGAGGTTGAATGTTCTGCGGTAACACACATTCACTCATCTGAACACAGTAGCATGTTACTTTATTCTGTAAATGTATGACACATATATATATACAATTACATGTTATAACCCCATTACAGTTACTGCTCTGATAGAAACCACAATTACTTTTGTTTTAAATATAGCATCAAACAACATATTTGATAAATTAAAATTTTAGTCAGTTATTGCACGTCCTTTCTATTGCGTGCTGTTTGATTGACGCACGTGTGTGGACTCTCGCTCATTCTCTGAAGTTTAATGGAGACTAGCTTGCAGTCTTCAGGACGAACCTTTATGTAAAATGGCAATACTGGCATGAATTTCTAACATTTACAGATAAATATATATAAACTGCATTGCATTTCTGCGCTGAAAAAAACATGTCTAGAACACATGAAACAACACACGCATCTGTCGCAGCATCTGACACGACAAACCACGTTAATACACTTACAAGTTTGTTTGAAGCGCCTAATATAAAATATTTTCATGTTTTGGACAACCTGGATCGTGCGGTTTTCCCACAGCAGCTCACTCTGTGACCTTCGCTGTTTTTCAGATGCGTTTTATTCATAGAAATGCATTTTTCACCATTGTGAAGTGACATCACTGACTGGGGTTATCCACAGTGATGTCACAGACCTAACTAATCCATAATGAAATTCGTTGTCGGTTATTTTAATTATAGATTATTATCAGTTGTATTGATTAGTTGTGGCAGCCCTAGTGTTGTTGAAGTTTTGTGAAAAATATTGCTTGTACATTATAGTGCTGTTTGGTTTATTATTGTTTATCATCATCAGGATTATTCCATGTATCTTTAAAATGAAAAGTGTATAATTTTCTTTATTCTCACGTGCTCTTCCACAGGTTCATGCCACCAGATGACCCACTTGGTCGTCATGGCCCAAACTTGGATAATTTTCTCAGAAAGAAACCTCTGCTACCAGACACCAAACGCCAGCATTGTCCTTATGGTAGGCGTTTTCTTTTTTGACAGTATAGCTCTGTACTTCTTTCAGTTATTATTTTAGTGTGCATACTGCCCAACACTTGGAGTAATCAATAACAATAATTGTCTAGCGTGTGAGAACTAGCAACCTCAGGTTTATGCTAAGATCTACTTCAAGCTGTGGAATTGAGGAGTTATGTTATTGTCCATGATGACTCGGGTTGAATTTCTTTTTCTCTCTTAGGAAAGAAATGCACATATGGAATCAAATGCAAATTTTATCACCCTGAGCGAACCAGCCAGTCACAGCGTTCCCTTGCAGATGAACTGAGGGACAATGCTCGCCTGTCCAGTTCTGTCCACTGCTGTTCAAAGGAGAGCCGAAGATCAGGAGCTTCCCTTAGAGGGCCCTGCCACACTGAGTCTGGTTTCAGTTCATACTTTCCATCTTTAGAGCAAGAGCTGGAGTACAAGCTATCCCTGGAATCTGCTGTTTGTGTGACAAGAAACCAACTCAGTGAAAGCATGCAGCACTACTGGGATGATGTTCCTACAAAGTACCAGGCCTGCAAGCCAGCTAGCCACACTCCTCTGGACTGGCATAGTCTGTACTCCACATACCTTACTAATCCTTCATCTAGCTCAGATTCTGGACTTGGCTCCTATGAGAGCCAGTTTTCAGAGGCATCTCAAGGACATGATGATTCATGTAGGATTAGCTCTAGGCATAACAACAGGTTTTATGAGCAACAGGATGCACCTTTTGTTTGCACTTGCTCTTCTGAGTCAGTTGTCCAACCAAGCATCCATCAGTACCCTCATTCCCATCATCCACCCAATGGCTTTGATTATGGTGCACTGCAGTTCCGTAGACCCTCTAGCAATCGAGCCTACAGCCTTCCCAATTACATGCAGCCTAATGAGCTCCATCACAGCCAACCAAAAGCTGGTCCTGACACAGTGTGGCTCCCTCAGACTCGCACAGCTTTTAGTTTACCCAACCCTCGTCATGCTATTGGACCCCACAGACCTGCTGACATTTATGGGAGCAGCCAGGGAGTGCTCAGTCTAAACACTGTTCCATTTGAGGCAGAGCGAGAAGAGACGAGGAAGAAACTCCATGCAATTTTTAATCCCCATCTTGTGGATAAGGTTATGGGAATGTTCCCAAAGCTAAAAGATGCCCAACAACTTGCAGCAGAGATTCTCAAGCTCAAGTCCAAAGGCGAGTTGTTCTAATTGTTCTATGCTCTATGGTGATAAAGAGATACTTTAATAAGTGCAGCGCATATCTTTTTCTCATATGAAACTGAGCTCAGGTCTAAACATTGAATAACTCTGAATCTTATGAAATGTATTATTGCTGTCTCCCTTAACAATGTTTTAATTCTTTTGTTGGATTATTTTGTCTTTGGCTTTGGTCAGAAGTTTTAAGGTTAATTATACCTGAATGTCATATCACATAGTAAATGTGATGACTATGTATGACATGAAAGTCAAATTGTGTCTACGAAAGTTGTTCATTTTTGATTACAGCATCTGTATCATGTTGTGTTGTTAAATGTATTGATAAGAGTCGTGCCATATTTCTTAAATGTTTGTTGTTGATGCACATTGCATCCTTTTAATATTTCTAATTTGGTGGGTTAAGATTGTGGCCCACAGATGTTTTTAATATTGTTCAATGTATCTGGCAGTTGTTAAACTACTTTCAGAAATATAATATTGTAATAACTGTATTCAGCCAAACTTTTTTGTACAGTAATTTCAGTTTTAACACTATTAGTTGGTGCTGAATTGTTCTTTAACCAGTGTAAAAAAATAAAGTTAATTTACTAAACAGGGCTCTACATTGTGACCATTTCATTTGCATTTGTGACTGAAAAGTACTTTGTGCAACTGTGAAAAAATATATAGTCAAACCGGTGTGAGTGTCCTGTTCGAAAATGTATAATCCAATCGGAATAAAAACTGCAACTCCAAAATGCGCAACAGTTACTTTCGCACTCCTTTTCATAACCTCCGTCAACCAAAAAAGTGTGCAAATACTGCAAAGAAGCCATTATGATGACAAGAGTCAAACTGTACATCATCTGCTTTACCCAACTTGCCGATCTCACAAACCGCGAGCTTTTATTGATCTGAATCTGCAACTGTGAGATGCTTGTGTAGCCACAGCGGCATCTGGTGCCAGTAAATTAATAATAGGTGGGTGTAGTTCAAACTTCTTTATTAAATAATTCCTCACCAATCATAATCAAGAGTAGCAACTCTTCAGTCTGCAAACATGCAGTACACTGCCGCTCGTCATTCACTCTCTTCACCAACTCTGATAGCGCATTCACTTCGTTAAAGCTCAGGATTGCCAGATGTCACTAGAATAGTCAACTCCATTTTCCATGTTTTGATTTAATCCCCCAAAAAATGCAATATTATCTGCAGACATGGCAACACTGTACTGGGGGAACCAAACATCCATCCATCCATCCATCCATCTCCTATACTGCTTATCCTTTTCAGGGTCACGGGGAACCTGGAGCCTATCCCAGGAATCATCGGGCACAAGGCAGGGTACACCCTGGACAGGGTGCCAATGGGAACCAAACAAAAATAAGCAAATAAAATGTAAAGAGAGAAAAAAAAGTGCTTAGTTATATATAAATCATTAAATATAAAAATAAGATATTATAATAAATTCATTAAATATAAATACAATGAGAATGAAATAATGTTTAATTACTATGGGTTGCATTTAATATCAGTTTGACATTAGAATGCTATTAGCCTTATTTTTCCTAATATGAATAATTTTTATGTTAGTCTACTTTTAATTAGTACTCTTTATTGTGTAAGATATTTACAAATAAATATTTTATGCTTGTTTATTTGATCAACCATGGCAAGGCCTGTTCTGAGTGGAACCTGTCCTGTTAAACCACTGTATGGTCTTGACCACTGTGCTGCAGCTCAGTGTCATGGTCTTGGCAATCTTCTTATAGACTAGGCCATCTGTATGTAGAGCAACAATTCTTTTTTTCAGATCCTCAGGGAGTTCTTTGCCATGAGGTGCCATGTTGAACTTCCAGTGACCAGTATGAGAGAGTGTGAGGGCGATGACACCAAATTTAACACACCTGCTCCCCATTCACACCTGAGACCTTGTAACACTAACAAGTCACATGACACTGGGAAGGGAAAATGTCTAATCGGGCCCAATTTGGACATTTTCACTTAGGGGTGTACTCACTTTTGTTGCCAGCGGTTTAGACATTAATGGCTGTGTGTTGAGTTATTTTGTGGGGACAGCAAATTTACACTGTTACTCAAGCTGTACACTCACTACTTTACATTGTAGCAAAGCGTCATTTCTTCAGTGTTGTCACATTAAAAGGTATAATCAAATATTTATAAAAATGTGAGGGGTGTACTCACTTTTGTGAGATACTGTATATGCATGTACCAACATTAGACACCCTTTATTGGCACTTTTTTTGTTGTTTTTTTGTTTTTTTGCTTTCAGTCCCCAGGAATTCTGTATAAATAAATATGAGACAGGGTGTCTGCGGGTGCTTGAAAAGTTTTAAAATGTCTTAAATTGCTTAATGTAAAATAAGGCCTTAATAGGCAACTGTGTTGCACTCGGTGTGTGTGTGCGGCTCATCAGTGTGTTAGAGCGGCTCTGTTCACAGTAAATGCCGCTCCACACCAACTCCATCTCTGTCTGTGCTCTGAGTTTCTGTCGCTTAACCTGCATTTAGACATAACACACACCAGATTAATATATATATATATATATATATATATATATATATATATATATATATATATATATATATATATATATTGTTATTATTATTTAGTGCAGTAATATTACAAAATAGCAAAGGTTTTTCTTTATATTTTCTTCTTTACAAAATTGTACTGTATGTACATTTATAATACTACATTTTACATTACCCTGGAATTAAATTACAACAAAACTAGTAAGCACTGCTGCAAGGGGGTTTCTAATACAGCTGCTGAGGGAGTTATGGAAAATGTGACATCTTTTTCTTTTCTAACTGCTGTAAGCCATCTCTCTATATTTTTTTCATCTCTTCAAAAGTCATGGAAAGGAAATACTGGATTTTTTTTTTTTCTTTCACTGTCTGAGCAAATGGTAATGCAAAAAGGATATTTGCTGTGGTCTCCCATCTACCTCTATAGAAGTTTACCCTGCTATAGTTTACTTAAACCCAGAAATTAATGTATGCATGAACACAATCCATTATAGCTGATGTATCATGTAGCATGATTAAAGTGATGTTCAGGTCTTAAAATTTTTTGGAAATGTCTTGAATATGGTATTAAAAAGTATTACATTTGAAGTGCAGATATCCTGTGAGGGAGCACATATGTAAAATCTCTTTCTCGTGGATTACAATGGGTGAACATTCAACATAAAATTGACAGACAGTTGTTAGCCTGTACAAATCAGATAATGGATATAAAACATATCTACTACTATTGAGTTCAAGACAAAGTCCATAGCAAATGGAGTCAAGACTGAGTATGACGGGGGAAAGACCAAGATGAGACCAACACCACACATGACCAAGTCCATGTTAAGACTAAGACCTGAGGCTCAGATGTGTTAATTTGCTGGTTGTAGTATTTTCCTAACCGGACATGAAATTTCTCTTTAATTAACTAAAGTAACCTATTTTGAACATAAGAAGATGAAATATTTTGCAATATAGTCACTTTGACACAAATGTATACGTGCTATATAACTCCATATGCAGAGATAGACATTTACATTTTGTTCTGTAATAGGAACATTACAAAGTGCATGTTCATGAAAATGATGTTAAGGTTGGGTGATGTCTGAAAAATATATTGAATCTTTGTAGACCAAGACAAGACCAACTAAAAAGTTTATTTCAAGACTGAGACCATTCTCAAGTACCACAACACTAATTTCTATGCACTTACAATGCCATTAAGTACAATTAGGCCATAACAAAAGGGTTTGCATGTCTGAGCCAGTTGGAAATCTGCCCAGAATTAGATCCATGGACACATTATCCTTCACATAGTGAGGAGGGAAAAAGAGTCCAAAGATGGGAGATTTAGAATTCTTGAAAGCACCTCACAAAATGCAGCAACTGAACTTTGCCAAGCATCATTAGGTCTGCAATTCACATTATATATTGTGGTCAGATAAAAGCAAAATCAAAACATATAAGGAAAACGAGTTGATACCCCCTGTAAGATGTGGAAGATCAGTGGGCCTGTTTTATGGCTGCTGGTTCAGAGGCTCTTGTGAAGATTGATGCCATCATAAATTATGTTTGTACCAGGAAATTTCACCCCAAAGAAAACCCAAAACCTGGGTGCCTCTGCAAGGAGGTTCAGACATGGAAATAAATAGCTTTCAAAAAGATTATGAGCCAAACATACTTCCAGATCAACACAGAAATTGTTAAAGAACCACAAAATCAGTGTTCTGCAATGATCATTTAAGTCTCTCAATTTGAACTCTACTGAAAACCTATATTAAGGAGCCTATATAAAGAAACATAAAATGTTCTTCATGGAGGAGTGGACCCAGCAGTAGGTGTCTAATATGTCAGCTTTGTTAGACATATTAATGTCAACAGTGAAAAGTTCTGTCATGCAGTTGGTTGTCATAGAATTTGTTTTTCACAGTTTTCTGTCTTGATTAATTTAAAACACCAGAGTGTTTATATCCTGCTGCTTAATGCATACTTTTTAAATAATAAGTCAGTCGAATGTTTAGATTAGCTGGCAATAAAATGAAATATTACTCAACATAGCATTCAATAGAGAATACATCATATACCTGTTTTTCAGCCTGTTAAGTCTTTATGTCAAAAGATGCCCCTACCTCTTCTGAAAGTAGGTTTGTGCAGTCAAACTCAGAGCTATGCATTTTATGTGCATATCCTATTTATTTGCATACCTATGATTCCTTTATTTTGTTTTATTTATTTATTTGTAGAAATTACCTGCTCATTTAGAGGAAAATTCACTGGGAAAAAAATGCAGCTTTTCAAGGGGGAAGTTTACATAGTTTTTAATTGTCCATTTCTAGTGAAAATGTATGGTCAGAGATAACATAAAAGCAGCTCTATGTAAATCACCCTATCATGGTTTGTTTACCTCACTGTTTCTCACTGAAACATGCTATTTTTCCCAAGGCCTGTTCTGCATGTTGAATGATACAAATACACAGATGAATTATGACAAAAATGTATTTATATGGTGTTTAAACCAGACCAAATGAACAAAAACATTTTTCATCTCTGTTTATATAAAAGATCCATAGGCTTAACTTACACTAGGGACATGTCCCCACTACTTTTTATATGCCTAATTTTGTCCCCACCACTAATAGGCAACATTAAAAATCTTATACATGCATATATGGATACATAAAAACGTGTATATATATATAGTATCTTACAGCTTAAACAGATCCAAGTGCTTTATAAAAATATCAGTTTAGCTCTGTTCACATTGCTAGATTCTCAGGGCGATGTCTAACATGAAAAGTCTCCTCTATGATAAGATTCTTCTGGGCACCATAAATTAATGTGGCACAAGTGACTTTCTAGCAGGTTCTAGCAGCTGAAGCTGTTTATAATGGGCAGTTTAATTACCTGTCAGGAATGTGCTTTTTGGTTTGCTTTCTTTTTCCTTCTAAGGGGTTCTCAGTTAAGTCACAATGTAGATGATGTAAGTGTCTTTACATCAAGCAAATACATTTTAGAAAACTTTAAAAGAAGCATACATCATTAGAATGGAATCATATCATATTGTGAGACATGCTTAATAAAGAACAATGGCACAAATTTGCCTAATTGATCAAATAGTTAGGTTTTTTAACTTCTCAACTTTCTCATCTGCAACACTTTTTTAAACAAGGTAAAACCCTGAAAATATGTATTACATTTTTATGAAAATATTTTTATGCATAGTTTTTGGGTGTGTTGGAGAAAAGACTTAGTTAATTAATATTTTCAAGCTCCTAACCAAGACTGCTATGGAGATATGCTTTATATATATCTATATATATAATATATATATAGATAGATAGATAGATAGATAGATAGATAGATAGATAGATAGATAGATAGATAGATAGATAGATAGATATAGATATAAATATATACACCAATCATCCCCCTGGCCTCTTAATGTATCGTGTTGCCTTCTTGAGCATCAGTGAATGTTTACACTTTATGTTGTGTACGAGTCCCTCAGTTGTCCTCAGTGTGAAAAGATGGCTTATCGCAAAACAGAAAAACTGTCATGGATCATGCAGGCAACGACACACAGGAATGTATGTAATCAAGGGTATGTAAACTTTTGAACAGGGTAATTTTTATAAATTCAGCATTATCTTGTCTTGTGCACTATATGTAAACATCTGTTTTGTGAAATAGCTTATTCAGGACAGTAGTAAATAAAAAAACAACATGGGATTTTTATGTTCCCTCTTCTTTTGTTAACATTATTAAGATTTAGCAGATTCTGCAAGGGGTATGAAAACATTTGGGCACAACTGTATATGTTTAATAAATACAGCTATATGATACATGACATTGCGAGTTACATATGTAACTCTGGTTTTGTGAAGCCTGGACACCTGCCAGCAGTGGTGAGATTCACTTGGATACCTTCTTGTGCACACATGCAGAGCCTTTTTCCAACAAAGTTATGTTTGATGCAATTGCTACAGTTCATAAGGTGTGGACTACTCTTGGAACAGCTTCCAACTAAGAGCATCCAAGCCTGTGAACTAGAGGCTCTTACGTCCAGGTGTTTCCAGAACTGCTAGGTCACAATACTCAGTCCACAATTTGTCCTGAGGAGACAAGGTGCAGGAGACCTGCCTGGGGTTGCCAAATCATTTCTTCCATTTGGGATTGTAGATCTGATCAAGCAGGAAGCTGCCAGGCCATTGCAACCCCTAGCAAGGGCATGTGGGCATGTGACATCAGAGCATGTCTTTATGGACCTCACTTTCTGCACATGGTCCTTGTCATGCTGGAGAACATTTGAGCTAAGCCCCTTAGCTGCAGTGAAAGATCTTTATGCTGCAACATATAAAGACATTATAGACAGTTAAATGTTTTAAACTTTGTGGGAACAGTTTGGGGAAGGCCAATATATGGGTGTAATTGTCAGGTGTCCACAAACTTTTTGCTATACGGTGTAGATGGCTGGGCCAGTCATGAGCCAGTGCATCCTGTCGCTCTGCTAGGAATAACCACAATCAGCTATGATTTGACTTAGCATTGGTGAAAAAGTGTACTTGTACCTTGCCAAACTTTTTCTCCATGAGACAACAATTCTAAGTTCATGTGCCACTTCCCTGGGCATATAGTCTCCTGAGCATATAGTGGTGCAGAGAATGGAATGCACAGAAGTACAGTTCCAGTAGTTGAGTTGCTCTCAGTATTGCTAGCTGTGGCTGGCCCCACATGAGAAGCTTCAATGCAAGGTTAAGAGAGCCATCAGACCTTGTAGCACCATGATGATTGACTTATCTCTCTGTCACAGTTGTCACAGATGGATGGCCCTCAATTCTAACTGGTTGTTGTGTTCTGATGTCACATGCCGTCTATACACCAGTTACACCACACTGTGCCAGCCAGTGAGAGGAATCTGTGCTCATTTGTTTTTCAAATCTCTCTGCAATAGGGCACCACTCCCAAGTGGACCCCTTTTGTTAGGAAGGCCTTGCATCACTAGCAAGCTAGAGCCTGTACCCCTCTTGGTGAGATGGACATGTGTCTATATATGGGTATATGGTATATGGGGTCCAGCTGCAGACTGATAACACACTTCTTAAAATATTTTAGTTTCAGCATGACCAAGGTAACTATCACTGTGGCTTCCATCAGCATTCTCAGCAGGTACCAATATGCACATAGTGGCCTGGCTGAATCTGGTGAGTGCAATAATTGGGGTGACAGAATGGTCACCATTCTCAATTAATGTAGCTTCACACCAAAGTTTTGTATGGCCTGTTTTGCTGTTGCACCAGGAGATTGGACTTGTCCTAACTGGCCACATAGAAGCCAGTCCTCCAAGTACCTGATGCCTCTGGCAATCAGAGAAAGCAGGGTCATCTGCATACATCTCAAAACAACTGTGGTACAAGAGAGCTGTAGAAAGGTAGAACTTTGAATTGTAATGCCTGCCTATGGAAGGCAAAAAGCATCTGTGACCTGGGGACAATGGGAACATGGAAATAGGCTCCATGCAGATCCACTGACAGTGGTTGCATAGCTTGCATTATATCTAACAACTGTAACATATAGAAGGGGTGGCTTTTAAGAACAAATTCAGCCCTCTCTCATCTAGAATTTTCTGGTTTTCTTAGTTAGAACGTGTGTTGATGAACCTTTGTTTTGAATAGTAAGGTCAATCTTTTCAATCACACCTCTGTTCAAGATGAAAGAACCTTATTGTGTCAGAGTTACAGTCATGTTGGTATCATGTTCATGACCTCCAAGAGGACCCCCCTGATTAAGGCCTGTCCCATGGGGTGACTGGGAGGCATCCAGGCACTTGTTGGATGCTTGAGGGCATGACTCCCACTGTGTAAGAGTCACACAATTCAAAATGACCTTAGTGACTCTTGGAATGCAGGACTGGGTTGATGTGACATAAAGGCACTTCATGGTTTGTCAATTTTGCCATGCTAGTTTCATGATTCTAAACCTTCCATTCTTCTTTCCAGGGCCTTTTTTGCAGCAAGTCCAAAGACTATTTCTGGCACACAAGGCTTTTTAAAGGATTTTTACAAGGATTTTACAGGATACTTTTACATGTGTCCAGCAAGACAGTCTGTGCTAATAATATTTGTGCTTTAACCAGGCTGGTGGACTCTATGTACTGGCCTAAGTGTACTACTGCCAGGAGCAAGATTTCAATTGGAGCTGTCCTTGCCTAGGGACTAATATCTGCAGATTCTAATGCTAACAATAGAATAGCTAATATTATTGCTGGTGCATGCACACAATGCAATATTGTAACCTCTCACTAGCATGTCATCAGAGTGTCTGCATTTAGTGCTTGGGGAAACACGTATAGGTGTAGAGCTTTGCCTTGTGAGACCACCAGCAATGCAGTGTAGGTAACTTTAGGTGTCTGACCCCATTTTACCTGTTCATGGTCTGTCATATAGCTAAGATGCACATTACCAGTGGTGCGTGCTAGGTGCCAGAAGCTGATCCAAACTTGTTTGCAGGCACTACTGAGGCCAGACTTTAACATGATCCTGGGTCGCCTGGAAAACCTTCCAAATGTTGCTGTAGACATAACAGCCTCTCACTCTTCAGATGGGAGGAGTTCCAGTCATTGTGCTTTATGGAGGGCTTCTTTGAGGGACATGAGATTCTGCATTGCGTGGTTTCATTTCCAGAACAGTTTAAGCTGAGCCACATCTGCCACCTGGTTGTTTATATGCATAGAAAGCAACTCAGTCTGCTTTCACAGCTTCTCACTATGCTTAATACTCATTGTGAACATGGGAGCATTGGCAAGTTGTTAGGGTATGGCATTTGAGTCAGACTCTGCACTGGGTTTAAACACTGGCAAAACAAGTGCAAGTCTTGCAGCATGGCTCATTAAATAACACAGTCAACCAAAAACAATATTAGGGGAAATGGCTGTAGGACAGCAGTATTTATTACAAATACTGCATCATACTTTACTTTGTGACTTTGTTGAAAAGTCTGAGCATGTACGTGTATGCTCACAAGAAGGTGCCTCTCAGGGGTCCTGGCAGTTAGAAGGAGTGAAAAAGAACTAATTGATATGTCTACTCCCAGGCCAGTAGTAGCTTGCTGAATGCCACAAATGCACCATGTCCAGGCTTGCTAGAGAGAGAGAGAGAGAGAGAGAGAGAGAGAGAGAGAGAGAGAGAGAAAGAAAGATAGAGTGAGAGAGAAAAAGTCATGTTACAAATAATAAATACTTATAAATATTTTTATAATAATTACTTATATAATATTTTTGATCATTCTCTGATCATTTCTTTATATAAGATATACATTTTTTAAGCAAGGCTGATTACCAGTCAAAGTAGCACTGCCCCTCACAGGTGCCTGCTTGGTTTGCATTCTCAGCCAGCTCCAGCTCCACACCCAAATAAAAGTCAGATGAGCCATGTGGTTGGCCCAGATAGCGCAGGGTTCCAGTGCTAATTCGGCCTGTAGGAAGCAAAACTCTAACCCTGTGGCCAATCTGCAGGTCCATTGGGGAATGGGGCACAAAGACTCTTTGAGGACGAGTGCCACTTCTCCATGAGCCCAGACTGAATAATGAAAAATAAATGCGAAAAAAGGGCAATAAATAAATAAATAAATAAATAATCAGTGTACTGAGACTGAACTCCAATGTACATAAACATGTATTCTGTGACTGCACACTTCTTTAAGTAACAAAAATACAGTTCACAATCAGTTTTCATTTTCAAATCCTGTAAGTATATAATGAGAATTGAGATTAAGAGAGCTTGCTTGTACCTTGTGCTGATAGACATGGCAGATGTTGATCTAGAGTCAGTATTAGCACAAAAGGAGCCCTGACTGCATGTCAGACTGTTTGAGTGAGCCACATCATGCAGTATTTTCATATCCAGTTGATGAATTTTGTTCAAGCCACCTTATAGAATCCAGAAAGCAAAAGTAATCAAGTGCTTCCTACTAATATTACTGCCAAATCTAGCTGAGGAAAATGAACTACTCTGAGGAAAAAGAAAAATTGTTGTCAGTTGAATAACTTACTGGACCAGCTACGTTTCTTTTCCTCCTTGTGTTCATTCTCCAAGTCAGACTCTCTGAAGTTCTCATTCATTTCTGTTGAATCACCTGCTTTGTACAAGGCACCTGACCTAGTGACAATCTCGGAGTACAACTAAAAAGTATATATTTGCATAAATATAATTTCCAAAGTGAGTTTATTGCAAGCCTAATTTAACAAATGCATGTAGTAATTACAATATGAATGTGCACATACTTGAGCTCTTAGATCATGCTGTCTCTTCTGCAGCTCCATGAACCGCATTTCCCATGCTGTCCTTTGATAGGCAATCTGAGCTTTCAGATCCTGAATCTCCCCCTCAGCTTTCAATAGCCTCTTGTGTAAGGTACAGCTGTACTCATGGTGGCGTGACTTCTCCCAGGTGTGTTGTCTCTCAGATTCTACTGTAATTTTTTTCCAGAAATTTGTAAGAAGGTTAGTGCAATGTGATTTCCATGCGAGAAGTATTTGCAACGTAACCGCCTGATGGTCAGTCAGAAGCATAGTATATATTTGCAAATTATAAAGTGTCACAGATAGCAAACCATGTAACACCTTTCTGTGACAGTAAGAGTGCATTACATATTTGGTTGCTACTGGTAATGGAAAACGAACCTGAAATAAGAACCAAAAACTCATACTAATAAATTATGTTATATATTATGTTGTTGTTGTTGTTTTTTTTAATAATAAAAAAAAAAAACCTGGAAAATGTTTCTCATGGGTACAGCATTCACTTTCAGATTCATGTGGTATCCTTGGTGAAGATTTTATGGCACAATATGGGTTTACCTATAATACAACCAACATAGTATATTCTGTGAGAAAGATTTATTTTATTTTAAGATATTTTAGTAGAAATAAACAGCAATAAATATATTATGGACCAATTGAAGTATTACAGTAAACTCTGAATTAATCAAACAAAATAAGCCATGCTCACCCAGAAAAATCTCCAACAACACAACAGGCCTTTCAGAGTCCAGACAACTGCCGACCACAGGACATATGTCACCATATTGAGGTATTTTTATTGGTACATAGTTGGCAGTTATCTGCAAAATCAATGTCATACAGAGCTGATCTGGTGAATTTTCACCACAAGGGAACATTTTAGTGTTATGAACGCAATATATGAATTCTCCACATACAGTGGTGCTTGAAAGTTTGTGAACCCTTTTGAAGTTTCTATATTTCTGTATAAATATGACCTAAAACATCCTCAGATTTTTACACAAGTGCTAAAAGTCAACAATGAGAACCCAATTAAACAAATGAGACAAAAATATTATACTTGGACATTTATTTATTGAAGAAATGATTCAATAATGCATATCTGTAGGTGGCAAAAAAAAAAAAAAAAAAAAAAAAAACGCTTTGCGTTCAGTATCTGGTGTGACCCTCTTGTGCAGCAATTACTGCAGCTTAACGTTTCTGGTAACTGTTGATCAGTCCTGCACATCAGCTTAGAGGAATTTTAGCCCATTCCTCAGTACAGAGCAGCTTCAGCTCTGGGATGTTGGTGGGTTTCCTCACATGCTTGCTTCGGGTCTTTCCACAGCATTTGTATAGGATTAAGGTCAGGACCTTGATATGGCCATTCCAAACCATTAACTTTATTCTTCTTTAATCATTCTTTGGTAGAATGACTTGTTTGCTTAGGGTTGTTGTCTTGCTGCATGCCACACTTTCTCTTCAGATAATGGGCAGATGTCCTGACATTTTCCTTCAGAATTCGTTGGTATAATTCAGAATTCATTGTTCCATAAATGATGGCAAGTTGTGCTGGCCCAGATGCAACAAAATAGGCCCAAACCATGATACCACCACCATGTTTTACAGATGGGATAAGGTTCTTATGCTGTTTTCCTTTCTCCAAACATAATGCTTCTCATTTAAACCAAAAAATCTCTTTTGGCCTCATCCATACACAAAACATTTTCTAATAGAATGGCTTGTCCACATGATTGATAGCAAACTGCAGAAGGGCAGCAGTGTTCTTTTTGGAGAGCAGTGGCTTTCTTCTTGCAACCCTGCCATGCACACCATTGTTGTTCAGTATTGTCCTGATGGTGGACTCAAGAACATTAACTTTAGCATGTTAACATGTGAGAGAGGCCTTTAGTTGCTTAGAAGTTACCCTGGGTTCCTCTGTGACCTCGCAGACTATTACATTTGTATCATATATATATATATATATATATATATATATATATATATATATATATATATATATATATATGTGTGTGTGTGTGTGTGTGTATGTATATACACACACACACACACATACATACATACATATATATATATATATATATATATATATATATATATATATATATATATATATATATATATATATATATATATATATATATATAATTTTTTATTTATTTATTTAAACATTTAAACATTTAAACATTTCTTTAATTGGATTCTCTTTGTCTACTTTTAGGACTTTCTTGAAAATCAGATGATGTTTATGTCATATTTATGTAGATATATAGAATTCTAAAGTGTTCACAAACTTTCAAACACCACTGTACCATCCTGCAATTACACATTCAATGTTTTAAAGCTTACATTTCTTCCCAGACATAACACATTTAGCAGATTAATCACAAGAGCAAATAAAACAAGTATAAAATTTGGTCAAACCTTGATGTTGTAATTCCTAGTGCTGTAAGATATTGAGGATTCCTACAAAGAATAAAAACTCTCTGTTCATTTTTCAATCGCACAGTGGTCGTATATGCAGGATAATCTGTTGCTACAACGGAGACTGCTGATGTCAAAATGACCATGGCTGTAAATCCTATATAATCTGCTTAGGCACTGAGCTGCATGGTGCAATTGTGTCCCCTCACATACTAATTTTGGTCTCTGATCCTATTTACACAAGTCCAAATAACTGTGCATTGTGAAGAAGTGGGCTCTTGTACTGTGTGGAAAATCCTAAAGCCACCACATCTGAGAATTTTGCATGAATTTTGCATTTATTACAAAGAAATAAACAAGATGTCATTAGAATGCATGGATACAATTTTCTTTGATTGACAGTTTGACCAAGGATGTTATTTTAGCCTTCTTATTCTAAGGCTCTTGTTATTCAGCAGGATTGCCACAAGAGGGCAAAATAATATCTTTCTGAACTGTCTAGCCTGAAAAACAACAACAATATAGATTACTATGAAGGCTGCTTAATATTCCATTTGAGGACTCATGGGGATTCAATAGTTAATTTTCCAAATGAGCTCACATTTCATCTTTGTTAATCTGTTAACTGTTGCTTGGATTGTTTATGTACAAACTAATAATCGCCACAGGAGGAATAGGATCATTTTTGGACATATCTCCTACTTATAATGTAATAATATATAGTTTCAGTCGGTCAGCCTGTACTGTAGTTGCTGGTACTATCTGTTCAGTATTAATTATTAGTTAGTCAAATAACATGGACTGTTTACCTGAGTGGTCAACATCAATATTAAATTGTAATGCTCAAAAATATCAATATAGCAAATAATCTTATGAGTCTATTGTCTGACTGCATGAATCTCTGTTTAGACATGCCATTTTTCTTATTGTTAGGAATTTCAGCATAGAAAGTTTATTATTGTCTTCATGGATGGGCAAATAATGGTGAACTTCCTATTAACTAAACCCTTACCACAAAGGAGTAGCCCGGCATTTTCCTGTTAATTATATTTATTTATTAATACAGTGAATGTATTTCAGATATGCTACTGGGGTAGTAAAATGCCATAAATTATTAAGCTATTTCTTTCTCACATTTAAAGCAAACCTCACCATTACAACTCTGTCAGCACTAATGATGTAGACTGTTGTAGTTTAACCTCTTGAACATGTATTGTATATACTGCCATGGATCAATCCACCTTATACAAGTGTAGGAGAACACTGCTTCTTTCTTTAACAAGGTTTTATCTTGATAGCATTCTTAAAACCTAGCATGAGAATTTGTTTGTGATGGAGACTACAAAGAACTTCTGTTAGTCTCTCTGGAAAAGGGTGTCTGCCAAATGGTGTGAATGTTGTGTGGATAAATGAGCTTACATGATAGTCTAAAAGCTTATGAATAAATAAATAACTGTGATGCTTGTGTTACTGTGCTGTTCAGAAAGGCCACAGTTCAACGTCATCTTCCAAACAGGAGTGTAAATATACTGAACTGAGGCTTCTTTCTCAGGGGCTTCATTAGTCTCTACTAGCCAGTAGTCACGTAGAGCTACATGCCGTTGTCTGGTTGCACTGCGTCTTCTGGGAAAAAGGCAGGAGACAGCACTGCCTCACCACCATCTCTTTAATGTTTGCCTTTGAGATATAGCAATCATGTTCCATTCATTGTATTCACACAATAGAATCAAAGATTACTATTTGTTATGTCCTGCCATCTGTTTCATTTTTTACAATGGCCTGGCTGCATGTTCAGCTTGTGTTTATCTGGCCCCATTAGCACTACATAGTCATCACTGACAATGCAAAGGCATTGAGTACACATGTAAAAGCTATTTTAATTTAACTAATCACCTCTAACTTTCACTCTTAAAGACAATTATTTGTACATACATACAAAGCTCCAGCAAATACTGTTCTTTACCAACATACAGTATAATATATACTCAAAGAATTTAGAGCTAAATATGTTTCATAGAGACATAGAGTATCCATTTTGAGCTTATTATGTTCTGATTTAGTAGTATAGCAACAAACCTCTTCTCTTTTTTCTTTTTTCATATTAATGGAGTGTCAGTGAATTTGCTTTGTTGTTCTGAACTCATTCAGTGTACCTACACGTAGATTTACATGAGAAGTAAGAAGCAACATCACTGCATTTGTTTATAACCAGCATTGCTTATGGAAATGGAGCAGAATAGCATGAAAATTCACAACCAAATATTTTAAATGCAAAATGTACCCAACAGCTGGATTACTGCTTTTGATGTATGATTTTTCCCTCCTGCTATTTTTGCCTTCAATGTCATGCAATCACTTGCCATAACCTGCTTTTTATACACTGAATATTTTAAGACTTTAAGAGCAATATAGATCAGCTGAAGAAGCATGATCTGGGTGAGAACTGTAATGTGGGACTTCTGTTACCTGATTGACTTATAGACATTTGCATCTGGGGATCTTTTCATTCCATAGCCCATATCATTACTAAGGGATAATTATACTCATGAGGTACGTGTATGGAGCATGGAACAGGGGAAAGTGTGGTTTATTTTTATTTATTTATTTATTTTAAGAATTTACAAACACATTCCCCAGACTGCACTCCAAAATATAATACTTAAGATTTATGTTTACATTAATTCTTCTTAATCTTTACTGACCAATGTTTCTCTAGACTGCAGTGACTGATTGTATACACCTGTATGCACCTGAGGCAGGGCTTAAATAGTAATAATAGGAATGTTTATTTAAATTGAGCTTAGTGAGTTAAATTAAGTGATTATACTGGTATTATATTGTATATTGTAGTGCTTTAACTGCTTATTTACATTTAAAATTCTATATTTTAGTTTTTAGTGCAAAACAAAACCACAGTGCAAACAAAAATCATTATCAAAATACAACTAATGTTTTTGTTGTTGTTTTAAGGCACAAGTGTATGCACCTGGAAAGGGTGATGATGCTGAATTAAATCCCTTCATCAAAGCATTTAGGTTCTATTATCATTTAAGTTCTATTAACAAGGCAGACATTGCTAAATTATTGGATAAGCTTGGGGTGGGGACATTATAAACCTTTAATAAGCAAAGTAATTGCAATGCATGTGAATGACAGCATTTGTCTGTTTTTGCATTCAGATATTTAATTGATCTATGAATATATCACTGATCCATGCTAATGCATGTTATTCCAAATCATAGCCTGCGGTTTCATTAACATTGTCCATATTTTACTCATTAAAATAGTTAATGTAGAAGAGTGCCTTCTGCCCCACTGAATGGTCTGATTCTTCTAGCACAGCTGTTCAAATTCTGCCCCTCCCCTGTTTGGAAATGCAATTAAGACACCAGGCCACGAAAAAGTTTCCACTCATTAGACTACCTCTCCTTGTGATGTCAGCAGAAAGGTAGCAACAGACGTGGGGAGAGGGAGGGGGAGAGAGAGGAGGGCAACGAGGGAGAGAACGGGAGAGCCCTGGCACTTGACTTCAACCACAGCTGCCATCTCCGGACAAAACATCACTATCCTTCATTCTCAACAAAAGTAAGTAGAATTTCACAATACATGTTGTTTTTATAAAGATTATAACTTTGCACAGTGTTGGATGTGTGCAGATTCCCGGGGGTTCCCCTGAAAGATGCCAAAGTGCCAAATGTACCGTGTTGCTATGGTTGTACACAGGTTCTAGAGCAGGCACAGGAATAACAACCTTTTACATGTTTGCAGTAGACTAAAAGAAATGCAGACCCAAATAATATATATTTCATTACATGTAATTATTTATTACTTTTCTAAAACAGATTTGAACAAAATATTCAACATGATGGAAGATATTCACCAACAAGTTTCTTTTATCATGAGGCATGCCTAGTAATCTTTATTCAATCAGCTGTGTAATTGTTGTGATATGTGATAGAGAAAAAAAGAAAAAGTTTCACATATAATAGTGTAATTAATAATAAATATTTATAATGTATTGCAGTCATATAATGGAACTTGTGATTCACTACCACAGGCTACGTACCTCCTGTTCCCTTGCACATTTGCATGTTATGCAAATTTAATTGCATACAGACTAAATGAACAGTGATTAATATAAGGTTTTGCATTTTTTCCTTACACATGCACTGTAGTAGTGCAAAACAAACTCCATTATATGATGTTTTTCTTCTCTCTGTCACCTATCACCACAATTAATTAATTAATTGATTAATTAATTAATTTCAACAAGTGCTTCCTATTTTCTTCCCTTAAGTGAAGTCAAATTGTCCTCTACTCCCCTATAAAAGGTAGAAGTGACAGGGGGATGAAGAAAAACAGAGAGTTCCGTTTTGGAGGACCTGTTGACATATAAAGTGGTTTCCACAGCAGTTTCCTGACGGAGGTTATGCAATTTCCTCTGGGGATGAGTAACAAGCTGTGCTTTGCTCTTTTACCCATAGGATTTTTCTAAGAACAAACAAGTTGTTAATTGTGTATGAGCATTCATAGTGATCAGTTTTTGTAACTAAGGACACGTGATTTCTTCCAGTACCTTTCCAGATATGAGCGAATTATTATTTATCAAGTATACTTTGTAATAATCAAAATAACTATCTTCAAATAATTTTTAAGAATAAACTATTATTAATAATAAAATAGCATTGTTATTAATTATTAAAAATTGATAACTGCAGATGCAGGTTTTAATCATACAGCATGATATACTACATGCTTCCTGGAATACTACAGATCATTTGGCATTAGAATAGCATACCTATAGCTAGGCAAAAGGTTAACCAACATGAAAGATGAAGACATTTTCTAGAATGATTAGAGTCGCATAAGATAGCATTTATTTATTATACATTTCTGCAATTGGAAAGCTTTCATTCATTGGTTGTTTGTCATTTTCCAAGTATCGAATTATATTGTCTGAAAATAAATGTGTAAATTATTATAAAACCCCTGAAAAAAACAAATAAAAGTAGCAACATGGCAAGGTTATGAATAAACTACCATGTCATTGTGTGTTTACAGGTAAAAACAGATCACACCAAAAAATGAAGGGATCTGTACTAATACCCTGTACTAAAGGTAAACATAAACCAAAATAACATGACAGATATGACTTTTATTAAAAAGACATGCATTATACCTACCATTTCTATTCAATAAATATGACAAATGATATCAACATGGACTTTCTAGGTTAAACAGCAGCATATGTGATGTATGACATTACTAGGACATTTTGACAAGGAACAAAAACTAGTAATAGCAACATTGTGATTTCCAAATATGAACGTTGTGGTATTTGGAAGATAGGTGTGTTGTATTTTCCAGAGAAATAGTATACATAATTATATATTCACCTTGTAAAAATGTCACTAACTTCAAATTTGGGGTGTTTACAGATGAAAGTATCCAAACCATTCTCAGCCGGCATTCAATATAACTGATTTGAAATTTAATTATATGTCAAATTGATATAGATTGATCACTGTATAAGCTTTTCCAAGCCTCAGCTCAACTGGTCAGTGCAAATCAATTGCATAATAGTCAATGCAGTTTGACTCTCTCTTTCTCCTCCCAACAGGCCTCCTTCTTTTTGTTTTATTGCAAACAAGTTTGATTTTGTATGCAAGTGCACAGAACAGCACAGATTCCACAAATATGACCATTACTCCCACTATGATCACACTGATGAATCAGACTTTAAATACTACAGGGGTTCCCTCAGGTGACAACATAAACACTACTGGTAAGTGGTCACTAGAAGAATTTTTTTAATATTTATCTGATTATTAAGAAGTTTAAATATAAAAAATGCTTGAAAATGTAACCATTACATAGCAGACACTGACATGACGTTATGTTATCTGACATAGCACTAAGAAAAGTAATTGACCTCAGCTCTTAACTTGGTATATATTTTGTAGGTACAAATAACACAAACTCAGCAATGGTGAGTAACAGAAGAAGCATGTTAGCTTCAAACTTAATAAACAGACTGGAGTGTTTTCTGAGACTTTTTTAAAATTCAGTTCTTGTCTCATTTTCAATAGGTATCCTGTCGAGTTTTCTCTTGTAATTACTCAGCATGCTACAGTACATTCACAAGCACAAATGACACTACTTGCTCGGCTCCTGCAAATTTTTGCGAGGTATAAGAACTCACCACATGTGCTGTGTATATTTGTTGAATGTGTGTTAAATGTTGCAGATTTCTTATAATATTCCTGTCAATTCCATACCACACCACACTATGGATAGTGTGTGGTTTTTCAAAGCAGACGTTTTGCATTGCAAATGAATGAGCTGATTGATATTCTATGATGTATTAGCTGAGAAGAGACAGAGATGCGACATATTCAGTGACGTGCACGAGCACCTGCCTCAGTGCCTGTATGAACACCTCTCAGAACAACTGCTCCATTAATTGTTGCTCCAACAATTGTGTCAACTCCACTATCAACACCCTACTCAACTCTTCCATCATAAGTACTCCTTCTCCCACTTTTTCTTTTTGTCTAATCTTAATTACCTGCGAAGTGCAAAGTTATACAGTCATTCTGTTGTGTCATTGAATAGATGTGGATCTGTAGCGTTGATTTTTATTATTCAGTTTCTCAACATTTTGTTTTTCAATCAGTGACTACTACAACAACCTCCACCACCACTACCACCACTGCTAAGAGCTCTACTGTTGCATCCACCACCATGGCAACCAATGTAAGAATGAACAGAAAGCTCACTACTCTAGAGAAGACAATTCATCTCATTAGATTTATCTCATACACTAATTATTTTTTTTTTTTTTATAATCACAATCAACAGGGCAAGAAGTGCCATAAGCTTACCTGTAATGGAGACGTCTGTTATCAAGGCAATACTAATGTTGCACTGTGTACTCCTGGCCAGAACTTCTGTATGGTAAAAAGAAAAAGAAAAAAAAAAGATCTCTTCCCATATCTTCCTATAGAGATTTTGATCAATTACAATTTTAAAAATCACAGTGGCTGCAGAATATCATGAATTATGCCTACATCAAATAAAAGGATAATGGTGTGTATTTAGCTTGCTTATTGTTATATGAGATATCAGCGCTGGCTCAAGTGAGTAAGCTTGCTGAACAGACTACTTGAGCTTGAGCAAGCAAAAATACATTTATAATATTTCATAACTCTATTTCCCTTCCCCATAGCTGAAGAAAACTCTGGCAGTGACAGTGGTGACCTGGACAGCAAGCTGTATTGAGGACTGTAGCAAAGAGACAGTGTGCACCTCCAGCAATAGCAACTGTGTCCTAGAGTGTTGTAATGCTACCACCACAGCCTCCTGCCTCAAGCTGAATGGCCAAGTAAATGTTCTTGGCTCTGGCACTATGGCTCCATGCTCTCACATGCCACTTGTGGTGTTTTCATTCTTCTTCTGTTTGCTAATGATGGGCAAATCTGCAGATTAGATTGTATGTTTCGAGCACTAGTTGATTGCTAGTTGTGTGTGTGTGTGTGTGTGTGTGTGTGTGTGTGTGTGTGTGTGTGTGCATGTGTGTGTATGAGGAATTGTGTGCTATTTATTTATCTGCATGTCAACTGAAGGGTATATACGATATGTTCTATAAAGAGAGAAGATTATACTATATGATGAGGAAATGTCTATAATTTAATTATGTATAATCCATACTAAGCTACAAGCAGCATTGTGAGAGAAATTGCATTAGTGCTGACAAATTCATTATATACAAATATATATTAATCGTCTATCTTAGTTTAGCATGCTTACTTTACAATTTGTATATGATAGCAGCAAACAGCCTTATGGCCTTAGGGCTTAGCAAACACTTAGGGCCTTTTTTTGATTGATGACTATTATTTTCAAATGTTTGGGTAATGTGGTTCATATTACCTGCTCAGCAGTCTTTCTTTCTCCTGCCAAAGCAGATAATCCAAATCCAACATTCAGAACAAAATGTTTTATTCTGCCATTAAGCATGCCCATTAAGGCTGTCTGACAGAACAATGAGGATGTAATCAACATACAGAACTGACAACCAAACAAAAAGGAAAATATATATGCACTTTATACATATGCTAGATAAATGTAGTCTAATTAATTTGTGTATATGTGAAATGGTTGTGTGGCAGAAGACTTTTAGCTAAAACTCAAAACCAAAAAGGTTTATTTTTGAGCAAACATCTATTGCACTATAAGATTGTATAACCATATCTACATTTTATGTTACAAATTAAATACTTATTGATAACATTTGACTTAGCATGTTTGATTTATAAGGATTCTTGTATAATTAAAATTAAACCAGTCCAACACCATAAATACCCTGTCAGAATTAATCAAAGGACTTCTTAACAAAATTGTTTTATGATCCATACTGTAGGTTAAAAGTTGAGAGAACTTTTAACAATGCAAAAAATGTAATAAAATCAAAATAATTTAATATTGTCCTGTAAAGGTTAATGTTCCCGGTCTAGACTTTGGATTCACCCATCCCTGAACAGGATAAAGCAATTGCTGATGATGAATAAATAACTGAAAATGAATAATTTAATACTTACCACACCTTCAACCTGTTTGCAGAGCATTTCTAAGGACTTCTGTGTCCCTCTCTCTCCTCTCTATCAGCTGCAGGATTTCTAATGACTCTTAAAAGCCACCACAAACTGACAACCCCTCCCTCACTGCTCTCTGCCCATGCCTCATATTTCAAAGGCTATCTAATAAAGTGCTGTGAAAAAGTATTTTCCCCATCCTTATTTCAGCTGGGGTTTTATTTATTTTTATTTTTTTGTATATCTCATACTAAATAGTTTTAATAGTTTACTAAATATTTTCAAACAAAATACAACATAAAACAAGGGCAACCTGAGTAAACACACATTACAGTTTTTATTTAGTTATTTATTTTACTGAAACAAAAAAAAGTTATCCGACACCTATCACCAATGTGAAAAACTAATTGCCCCCTTAAACTTAAAATCTAGTTGTGCCACCTTTAGCAGCAATAACTGCAAACAAATGCTTCCGATAATTGGAGATCTGTATTTCAATTATTTCTAGAACTAGGACTTACTCCTATACTTTGGATCATTATCTTGCTGCAAAATCCAGTTGCGCTTGAGTTTCAATTTATGGACTGAAGACCGGATATTCTCCCTTAGGATTTTCTGGTAGAGTGCAGAATTCATGTTTCCTTCGGTTATTGCAAGTTGTCCAGGCCCTGAGACAGCAAAGCATCCCCACACCATCACACTTCCACCACCATGCTTGACTATAGGTGTGATGTTCGTTTTGTGGAATTCTGTGTTTGTATTATGTCAAATGTAACAGGACCCCTGACTTCCAAACAGTTCCACTTTTGATTCATCAATCCACAGAACATGAACAGTGACTTTTATTGATGCAAGAGAAGCCTGTAGGTCCTTTGATGTTGTCCTTGGATTCTTTGTGACTTCCTGGATGAGTCAATGCTGTGCTCTTGGAGGAATCATCCACTTCTGAGAAGGTTCACCACCTTTTGGAGATAATGGCTCTCATTGTGGTCCTTTGAAGTCCCATAGCCTTTTATAATAGTTTTGTAACCCTTCCGAGACTGATGTATTTCAGACACCTTCTTCCTGATCATTTCTGGAATTTCTTTCAATTTTGGCATAGTGTGTTACTGGGTAAGACCTTTTAACCAACTTCATGCTGTTGAAAAAGTTATACTTAAGTGCTGAGTTGATTGAATTACATTACATTGATTATATTTTCACACAGGCCCAGTTGGCATTGGATTTTGCTTCAATAAATAACATTATCATATAAAAAAAAATTGTGTTTACTCAGGTTGCCGTTGTTTTATCTTAGATTTTGTTTTAATTTCTGATGCGATTTAGTATGAGATATACACAAAAACAGAAGTAATCTGCAGAAGTAATCTGTACAGCACTGTATATGACCACTTGCCATTACTGACCACCCAATCAACAAATAGGCCACCTCTGAAAACAATAATTAGCATTTTATACAGATGGTTTCATGTCTCCATGCTGTCTGACAAGATGGCCCAAGCTGTCATGCCTCAGCCACAGTATGCTTGGCAGCTTCTGGGAGGTGATATGAACACCTGATAAAATATTCCTTAACAACAACAACAAAAAAATTAAACCAATAGAGACCATGACAGAAATTCTAATGGTTTCCACAACACATATAATAAACCATCAGCTTAACATTAAAACCATAACAATTAACATTCCTTGGTCCTTAATGGTATCCACTAGACATTCCATCATAGCAGTAGAAGGCATCAAATTATTAGTAGAGACCTACAGGTACTATTAGTTTCCATGAAAACAATACAATTTGCATTATAACTATTACAAATTCTATGGATTCTACTGGGGGTTTTTTCCCAGCAAGGCAGTTTCACACTAAATATTTATACTTTTCTAAAAGTGTAGTTTCTAGATTAGTATCATAAGCATTGAATTCATTGTCCCTGATCACTCATAAATTATTTTGAATCATGTACCAGACTGTATTAGACATATGACTCAAATGAGATAAATTTCACTTGTCATATTTCACAAATGCGAAGTACCATTTAGTAGGTGTTTACATCAAATTAAACCCAAAAATAAATGCCTTTTTATTTCAAACTTTTTTTTTTTTTCTTTTTTTTTTAAAGTCAGAGCAGCAATACAGTCTACGGCTGTATCCTACTGCCTCTATAAGTGCACGAGTGGTGCATGGAAAGTAAAGGCTTCTACACACTATCTAGTGCACTATTTAAGCAACAGTCTGTCGTTTCGGATGCGGCCAGGCGAGCTATGTGCGTGACGTCATCTCCAGTTTGTGAAACCTCTGCGTGGCAGAGCAGCGGGAGAGAAGACGGGCAACAGCTGGAGAAATCCGAGAGACATGTTTATCTGTTGAGTGAGACCATATTTTAAACGCTTCAGACTTATTATGCGAAGACGGAACATGTAAACAGTGTCTTAGAATTTTCAAATGCAATGTCTTGCGTGGTTTCCTAAGTTTCTCTGCTCTGGGCAAACTAGACGCGTTAAACTAACGGTCCAGATTAATTTAGCCTGGGCGAAATGGATCAGTCTGTGGCGATTCAAGAGACTCTGGATGTCGGAGAAAACTGCCTTACAGTATCCTAGCTTTGTTTAAAAAGTTGCGTTTACAATAAGAATTTACAATATAAAGGCCTGCGATATTTCTTTGAAGTTATTTCTCTGTGAATAGACAACTAATTATAAACTTCTAAAATTAGTTCGGCAGTAATGTTACACTTGAGCTCTTCGTCAACATGCAGGCCGAGGTTTCAGTTCGTGTAATAACAGCAAATGTCCCATACAGGTGTAGTCCCTATGAGTACTTTAATAGAAGCTTATATCATGGTACATATTGTATAGGTTTGGTAAGGTGCGTGTTGCAATATTTGAGGAGATGTTGCTACACTTGGTATTTCTCCAACCACAGAAGAATGAAGTCTAATCTCAGTTAACTGTCAAAGAGCAGCTGTGTTACTGCAGTTCTCCTCACGGGGGCGCTCATGCTGAGGCTGAGGCTGTGGGGCTGATTACTAAGAGCAATTTAAAAAAAAAACATTGAAGGTTGGGTTGCATTATTGAGGATTTAAATCAGAGTTTAGACTTAATCGAGGGGTTGTTGAGCTAAGATTTATTTTGAATTGTGTTGCACTTAACTTTAAATATGGATTAGTGAAGAATATCCACAATTCGTCATTTAGGGTTCATTTCCAAATGTACACTAGATACTCAATATTGCAATTTAACGGAGGTAGGAAATGAGTGGGGAACTATCTTGTATAATTGCTCTGATTGCTATGATGAGTTCACCAAGCGTTATCAATACTTTTTTCTCCCTTTTTGAATAAAAACAGAAACGCTTCGTAGTAACCTTCCCTTAACTGACATTAGTTACTGCATTAGTAAAAGATGAACATGCCTTGAACTGCAGCATTTATAAACCATAAGCATATTAATTTACATTAATTTGTTTAAATGTTAATAAAACACTCCTGCACTGACTAATGTTTTAATCAATCTAATCTAAACTTTCTGAACCCTGAGCACTGTGTAAATTTTAGTAGAACAGCCTCAATTCTGAATTTTGCCAGTTAACAACAGCAAATATGTTTATTATATTACTCAGTCATTTTGTTCACTGACGGTATGAATATTAGACAGAAACTATTCTTTTAATTTTTCTTATTCTACTGGAGCCTGTTAAAGTTCCTCCTACATTGTAAGACTGATGATGTCCTTAACCAGCTGCTTTATTCAGGCTGTTCAGTGTCTTTTACTGCTGAATAATGGCACAGAAAGCAGACTCCTGGGGCTCGTGGAGCACAGCAGAGAGCATGCGTAAGACTCTACATCACACTTAGAGCACATTCCTACACTTACTGGAAGTTTTTTTACAGTATGTAATAGCTAGAGATGCACCGATACTAAATTTCTCAGCCGATACGATAACCGATTATTCAGAGTGATATCAGCCGATACCGATAACCGATAGTTCTACCTTTTATGCCTTCTTATAAATTAATAATAATTAATTCCACAATTCTGAAAGAAATGCAAATAAAAACTTTATTCTCTCCATTTCAACAAGGTGTTTCACAATAACTGGTATCATAAACAGAAAACACATTACTCAAATTAACATTAACACTAACTAAATTCTGAAGATTAAATGAAGATTTCTTAACTTATTATTCATTATTCAAGTTATTCATTCATATTAACAGAATTAATTGACTGAATTCTAAAAAACATCCTGTTAGGCTCACATTCACTCACCACAAACAAAAGCATTTCTACTTCATCACTGACATCAAACTGGTAATATATAATATATAACTTTTTTATATATATTAACATTAACTGGATATGAAATACACTACAAATATATTTTTCTGTGCAATATATACTTTTTTGTCAACTCATCTTCATTTAAATCTTTCAATGATGTACTAACACTTTAATTCAGCTTGAGCAGCTCGGCAAAAAAAAAAATTGACTCGACGCCGAAATTCCCACTTCACTGCTGCTCACTTCCGGTGAAAAATTGTTAGCAGTGCAGAGATTACAGAGTTTACAAACTGCAGTTTTGTCATCATTCCACACAAGAGACATCATCTTTACACACAGCATGAAATCAATGTGTTTTCCCGCCCTCTTTTGATTGACAGGATATAATCAGCCCTGATTTTTGGATGTTTTTAAATTATCGGCCGATAAATCGGTGCATCTCTAGTAACAGCTTGTATTAGAAAATTATCCAATTATCCAAATTATAATGCAGCCAAGGACAAATTATGAGAAACAGAAATGAAACACCACTCAGCTGGGTCTTCTGGTCCATATCGTTCATTCTTTTGTCACATGACAGCTGCATACGCTATGTACAGGAAACGGAAATTATTAATTCACCTCCCGAGTCCCTACTCCGCTCCGAGTATTTTGTTCATTTTGGTCAAGTAACTGCTACTCGGCTCAGTATTTTACAATCAATAAATACTAATGTAAAAAAAATAGAAGGAATGACTAGAACTAGAAGACTCGGAAAGTGAACAATTAATTTTTATTTCCTGTACAGTGTCTATGTGATTTTCCAAACATCTATGCGATGTTACAAACAAACAAATGAACAGATATTTCCAACACAAAATTAACTAATCACTCTCTGAGACAACTTTATTCCAGAGTCCTATTAGATTGATTCAAAATGAACAAATTGTTCATGAGCAACCCATCACTATTTAGCATGCTAACTAGAGATACTATTAGCCAGGACTGCCACAGCATCACTTTCAAGTGCACTTGGACATTCAACTGCTCGAAAGCCAAGTTACAACTCTGTAAACATGCAACTTCTCCTCATGAATATTTACATTATTTATTTTATTATATATGATTTATAAGGATGTGAAGGGGCATTGGGGGCATGTCTATAAAATGACTCAGAAGAGACCAATCTAAGTCATATCAAATGTGCACTGCCCTGCCAAGTGTGTGGTGTTTTATTTTTATGGCAGCATAATTATGTACTATAGCATTAAATTGCAGTGTCAAATGCAGTGCCGGTATCAGACTAATATTTGAGATTAATATTAGAAATGTTGTTCTTGTTTTATTCAGTTATAATACTGGTGGAATTAAGCATATCTGCTGTTTATATTTGTACATATGCAGTGTTTACATGCTCTCTTCCCTTTCTCCTTCAGATTATTTATGTTCACCCATAGAAGAATGGCAATCACTGGCAATGATGTAACACTGCAGGAAATCATTCCCATTTCATATGACTTTTCTGTTGTTGAGGGTAAGTCTCACAGTGTTAATGATTAACAGAATTTCTGACATTTTTTTTACATTTCTGTCACTGTATTCCTGACATTTTGTTCATGCACAGATGGATTTTGAATTTAAATGCTGATGCATATAGATGCATTTCATTATTCATGTTTGAAACACTGCAATCAAAATTCAAGGCAAGCGTTGATTGTTAGTGAGGGAACATACATGTATCGCTTGTACATTGCCTGAATTATGAATACAAGCTCTCACACTCTGCCAACTCGTTTGTACTACTGGCACTTGTTGGTGAGTAATAGTTAGCATCAAATGTGCCAGAAAGATATTCATAAAAAAATGAATCTTCTATTTGAAACAATCACTGTAACATTCATTACTAGCATCACTGTAACAATATTAGAGTGGACTCTGTTACTGTGACTTACGATTGCGGAATCCTAGCACTGCAAGCTCTAGCGTCTTCTCTCTGTCTGTTTTTCAGTGTCGTCCCCTGATGAACTTGCTGTAGTTGGTAAGTACACGGGTTTGTTTTAAATAATGAGCAAAATCATTTCTTCTGTCGCTTTAAGTCAAGTCCAGCCAAGTATGATCATATTTAAAGAATGACGCATTCTAATTCCTCGTCCTCTGTAAGGTGCCGATACTCGAGTTAGAGTAACATTCCTTAATGACGAGATGGAGCTCAAGATGCCTTTCGGGTCCCACACACGTCTCTTCCTCACTGAAGTCAACAGAGCCTGGTGTGGTAAGACTTTACCCTCTTCTTACCATTAGCCATCTTTGGATAGACTGGATAACCTTTTAGTGTAAACAATTCCCATCTCCTTGGTAAAGGCAGCCTCAGCATATTTTTTCAAACTGCAGATTTTATTATTAGAATAAGGACTGTGTTCAGAAGGTACAGCAGGTAGCGTTGCCACTTCATGCTTAGGTTACTGTCATTGGGGAGTTTCATGGGTTCTCACCTGTGGGTTTCATCCCGGCTCTCCAGTTTCCTCCCATCTCTGAGGAATATGCTGGAAGGTTTTATTGGCTGTTCTATATTATCCCTAGGAGTGAATTAGTGTGCAGGTGTGTGTGTATTGGTGCCTCCAGGGTTTATTCTCAGTGCATGCCTGGTGTTCCTGGCATAGGATCCAAAACCACCGCAACCCTGACTCGATCTAAAGTGTTTACTGAAAATGAATGAAACTGAAAGAACAAGTGAATGAATGAATGAATAATTTAGCTTAAATTTCCTCATTTATAAGTCGCTTCGGATAAAAGCATCTGTTAAATGAATAAATGTAAAATAAATGAATAAGAACTCTGTTATTGAAAACAAAAGTCAAGGCAAGAGAAGCTCAAATTGAAATTTTACTGGGTATAAAAATTTGTATGCAATAATAAGGTCTTCCAAAATTAAACTCGAATCTACTTAGACCCGTCGTACCATTTGCACTTTATGTTGTCCTGTGGGTTGAGTTCCTGTATAATCTTTTTTGTTGTATCATGGTTCTGCAGACATAATATATTATCCTACAGTATAAATGACTTGGAATTGGATAAATAAAGTTAAATTGATTTAACTTTACATGTACGATATGTTTTAAATCTTACAAGACTGTAAAACTGTATTTACAAGGAATTCTTATTCAGACTCGTGTCTGTAATAAAAAAATTGGTTTAAATATACATTTATATTAATGTTATTACTTCTTCTGTTAACTCTTTCCTGTCCCAATACAGTAGGTAGGATTCTTCTTTATATCAGTTAATGTTACAAGTGAAAAGAAACCGCTTACTCTCAGCCAGCAGCTGAATGTAGCACACAAGTGTTAAGATGCACATGCCAGAGACTAATGGTGGGTTGAAACACAGGGTGGAAGTGAACAAGCATGAGGAGTTTTTCTTCTGGTTTGATGGTTTATAACTACTACATATGAATACAGAGAGTTATCATAAGTGATATGTTTTGTTTCCTGTAAAGTACATTAGGCTACTTGTTGTTTTGTTTTTCCACTTGCAGCAGCATGGACTAACTGAATGCTAAATATATATATGAGGTTTTTTTTTTTTTTTTTTTTATAATCAAAGAGGAAACGATTTTTTCTGATATTATCTTGACAAGGCTGTGGGACATTTGTTTTGTCATTGATGTCTCACTGATATCCCAGCACATATTTGCATTGCCAGGAAGAACATGAGAAACATGCAAGTTTAGCAGTAGCTCTGCGGTCTGTCTTAGAAATTTGCAGTTGAACAGAAACACCAGGAAGAATTTTTCTAGAAAAGGAAGTTCATATCTTCTGTGCATGAGAGAAAGAGAGGAAATGAAAGAATGAGTAAAAGTAAGTGATGTTCTTAAATTCTTCATTGGACTGAGTTACATAATTTGGTTAGGATAAACATATTTAATTGTTTTCATGTTTGAAATACATGAAAGGCTGGTGTACAGCACTATCAGATTCTGACAGATTTTGAAATTTCAGACATTTGTTCTTACAGCATCACATTTTTCAAAAACAATCACATTCAATGCCATTTAACACAGAAATGGCAGTGTAAATATTAAATTATTTAGATGGGGAAGATACTAGATATTTTAAGTGGTTTTAAGCACTATTACAGTAAATTAATTCATATTCATAATT
Source organism: Ictalurus punctatus (assembly GCF_001660625.3). Taxonomy (NCBI): domain Eukaryota; kingdom Metazoa; phylum Chordata; class Actinopteri; order Siluriformes; family Ictaluridae; genus Ictalurus; species Ictalurus punctatus. The sequence continues at coordinate 20,708,769 of NC_030416.2, read as the reverse complement.
AGTGTCACGTTTCGTGACGCAACGGAGATAAGGACGGATGGAATCGCAGGTTAACAGTTTTATTTAAGAGACACAGGCAGGTAAATCCAAAACGTAATACAATAACGTAATCAAGAAACAAGCAAAAGGTCAGACGATCGGCAAACAGGCATAAACGGGACAAAGCAGGAATCAAGGTCGCGGTCATGAGATACAGGGTCGAGAAACAAAACAAGAAACATGAACAATAGCACGGGACTGGGAGCGGAGAAACCAGCCTGACTTAAACAAACAAATCTAAACATGAAAAATGAAACATGAAACATGACATGGACTATGACTATGGTTAACTATGGAAATGACTCTAAACTAATCTACTCCAATATATCTTATCTAAGTTACTTATCTAATATTCCACGCCGTGTGCTGGGAGGCGCGCGGTATATATACAAACATAATCAGCCTCGTAATGGCTGACAGCTGAGGGCAATTCAGAAACACGTGAAACAATAGCCAATGATAGAGCAGGGAGGAGACATAACAAAACATAACAAATGCACGTGTCCAAATGACACGAATGTCAACAACAAAAAAGCAGGTGCTCACGCAATTTGCACAGCAGCGTGCATTCACATGCTCTTCAGCACACTGCTTAAAGGGGAAGTCGTGACAGAACCCCCCCCAAGGGCACGCCTCCCGGAGTGCCATGAAACATCCATCTCCATTGATGGCCCCGGCCCCCTGGGCAGAATGTCCCAAGCAGAGCCAGGAGACCACACGGCTTTCTTGGCGAAACAAAAAAGCAGAGTGACGTACACGGCAGAACAGGGAAGCATAGCGGCGTCCTCGGCGGAGCAGGGAAGCAGAGTGACGTCCTCGGCGGAGCAGGTAAGCAGAGCGACATTTACAGCAGAGCAGGAAAGCAGAGTGACGTCCTCGGCGGTGCATGAAGGCATAGTGACGTCCTCAGCGGAACATGAAAGCAGAGCGACGTCCTCGGCTGAACAGTAAGGCAGATGGACGTCCTCAGCTGAACAGGAAGGCAGAGCGACGTCCTCGGCTGAACAGGAATGCAGAGCGACGTCCTCGGTGGAGCAGGGAAACAGAGCGACGTATGCAGCAGTGCAGGGAAACAGAGGGACGTCTGCAGTGGAACAGGAAAGCGGAGCGAAGTTCCCAGCACAACAGGAAAGCGGAGTGATGTCCTTGGCTGAGCAGGAAAGCAGAGCGACGTACTCAGCAAAGCCTGCAGGCCGAACTTTGTAGGCTGTGTCAGCGGATTCGGGCGTGAGCATAACTTGGTTGGACAGGTTAGAAAACGTAGCCAGGAGTAGAGCTTGGTTGTCTGTTTCAGCAAACTTGGGCGTGAGCATAAATTGGTTGTCCCTGTCAGCTGACTTGGGTGTGAACAGAACTTGGCTGTCAGTGTCGGCAGACTCGGCAATGAACAGAACTAGGCTGTCAGTGTCGGCAGACTCGGGCGTGAACAGAACTAGGCTGTCAGTGTCAGCAGACTTGGGCGTAAGCAGAATTTGGCTGTCAGTAGACTTGGACGTGTGCAGGACTTGGCTGTACGTGTTGGTAGACTCGGGCTTGAGCAGAACGTGGTCGGCCGTGTCGGTAGACTCGGGCTTGAGTAGAACGTGGTCGGCCGTGTCGGTAGACTCGGGCTTGAGCAGAACGTGGTCGGCCGTGTTGGTAGACTCGGGCGTGAGCAGAACTTGGTCGGCTGTGTCAATAGACTTGGGCTCGAGCAGAGCTTCGTTGGCCAGGTTAACAGACACTTGGGACAGTAATTGGGCTTTACAGTGGATCTGTGGAGCTGAGACCCCCTCCTGAACCTCAGGCTGGAGCTCTGGGGCTGGGGCCTCCCTGTTGACCTCTGGCTGGAGCTCGGCAGGTGAGCCCACCTCGTGGGTCTCAGGTTCGAGCTCTGAGGTCGCCAGGTTAACCTCAGGCTGGAGCTCCGGAGCTGAGACCTCCCCGTAGGTCTCGTGCTGGAGCTCTGAGGCCGCCATGTGGACCTCTGGCTGGAGCTCGGCGGGTGAGACCTCCTCGTGGGTCTCAGGTTCAAGCTCTGAGGTCGCCAAGTTCACCTCCGGCTGGAACTCGGCGGGTGAGACCTCCTCGTGGGTCTCAGGTTTGAGCTCTGAGGTCGCCAGGTTCACCTCCGGCTGGGGCTCGGGTGCTGAGACCTCCGACGGGAGCTCCGAGGTCACCCTGTTGACCCCGGGCTGGATCTCTGCATGGGCACTCCGGTGGAGTTTCTTATGCTCCCGCCAGCTGCTCTTGAAGCATTCATGAGAGCAGTAGAATGCTTCCTGGAGACACAGTTTTTTGCAGGTAGGGCATTGTAGCTTGGTCTCCCTCCTGCAGCCCTCAGACATGCATGTCGGTGCCACCTCCACCATGTTCGCTGGAACCTGAAGCAGATCGGTGGAGGCTGACCTGTCAATCCCCTCATAATAGAGGTTAAATGGCCGGTCAGGCTGGGGGTGTCCATTGACTTTCCACCCCAGTAAATCCAGACCATGAAGCTGCTCTGGCTGCGTGAACTCCTCCATAAAAAGTTCTGCAAATTGAGTGACATCCTGGAGGGCAGAGGACCCAGTGCTCACCAGCTGCTCCGCCCAGTCACGGGCTGGACCGCAAAACCTGGACACCAAGAATCCGATCCACTGTCTCTTAGTAGGCTTGGGATATGCCAGGCTGCAGAAATATTCCTGGCAGCTGAAGAGGAACTCCAGTGGGTAGCTTCCCAATCCCGCTGTCTCTGGCGGCAGTTCAACGGCGTACCGTTGAGGGAACTGCACGGACAAGAAATGCGGCCAGTAATCTGAACGTTTCCCGATAAGGTATTGTCCTGTTACTCCCATTGTAGAGTGATGTCTCCCCTGTCTTACTGCTGCATCCATGTTACTGCGGAATATAATGTCACGTTTTGTGACGCAATGGAGGTAAGGACGGATGCAATCGCAGGTTAACAGTTTTATTTAAGAGACACAGGCAGGTAAATCCAAAACGTAATCCAATAACGTAATCCAGAAACATGCAAAAGGTCAGACGATCTGCAAACAGGCATAAACGGGACAAAGCAGGAATCACGGTCACGGTCATGGGATACAGGGTCGAGAAACAAAACAAGAAACATGAACAATAGCGCGGGACTGGAGCGGAGAAACCAGTGTGACTTCAAACGAATCTAAACATGAAACATGACATGGACTATGACTATGGTTAACTATGGAAATGACTCTAAACTAATCTACTCTAATATATCTTATCTAAGTTACTTATCTAATATTCCGCGCCATGTGCTGGGAGGCGCGCGGTATATATACAAACATAATCAGCCTCGTAATGGCTGACGGCTGAGGGCAATTCAGACACACGTGAAACAATAGCCAATGACAGAGCAGGGAGGAGACATAACAAAACATAACAAATGCACGTGTCCAAATGTCACGAATGTCAACAATGAAAAAGCAGGTGCTCGCACACCTTGCACGGCAGCGTGCATTCACATGCTCTTCAGCACGCTGCTTAAAGGGGAATTAGCTTTGTATTTTTGCTATAGCTTCTTTGGTGATTCACCACTGTGCAAAAATGTTATAGTGTGTTTGGTAATGATGAGTAGTTCAAAATCTTGTTTGTTTTTTTTATGGTGAAATAAAAATCGTGGCTGCACCACGATTCTGATCATCACAATCTATACATGGTTGGGGAAAAGTAGCCAGGATGCACTTTTTGGTTAATTAACTCATTTTAATAATGTTTACGCTTGAACACAAGACAGTTTTTGACAGTGTTTTTTTTTTTTTTAATGTTTTTTATGATAATCTCATGAAGTTATTTAAAAAATGCAACAAAGTTAATCTGACCTTGCAAAGCTTCACCAGCAAAATTCACAACCTTAAATAGTTAATAAGGAGCTCACCATAGCATTTAAATGAGAGGACAATAAAGCTAGAAATACAATGCAATATATTTTCTATGCAGAAATATAGGTTTTAAGAGATGCAATTTCTCAACTGTACATTTAAAAAAAAATAAATGATTATACTCTTTGTCTTAGTTTATTTGTAAGGCTATGCATTGTAAAATAAATAAATAAAAATAATAAGATGACATCATTAAAGATTATGTACATCTGTTTAGGACTTAAATATATTCCTAAAATTGTTTGATTATTTTCTAGTTTGTACTTGCATGCTATTATTATTAGTAGTATTATTAGTGGTCTGTGGGTGAACCAGGAGTGACACACAGATTATAAAGTGACAACAAACCTTAACCATGATGTGCGCTATCTGGGATAAAGTAATGATATATTTGTTGAACACCCCCAATTTTCAGGACTTCTTTAACTGAAAATGTAGCTGCAACTATTTTTAGTAGATTTTGAGGTTGTATGTCAGAGATAGTATTCTGCATATACAACAGCAGTTTGCCAACGATTATAGTTTTTTAAATTTATTAACACTTTTTACTGTTTGTAGTTACATTTAATGTTACGGAACATCCGTGAGACTTGAGAGGAATTGCACATTCTGGTTTCTCTGTAACATGATAAGCCGTGTTTTTGTCTCATAAACTTCTAGAGATAAAAAAGAGATGTTGGTGAGGTGAGTGACTGTATAGTGGACTAGTTCAACAAACAGACTTCATATAAAAACCATAATGAACTTTCCTTTACTTTTACACTATATGTTGTTACCCAGATGAGGATGGATTTCCTTCTGAGTCTGGTTCCTTTCAAGGTTTCTTCCTCTTAACATCTAAACTAGTTTTCCTTGCCACTGTCGCCACCAGCTTGCTCAATTGGGATAAATTCACACATTTAAAAACTATCCCATATTTAGATATTTATGTAAAGCTGCTTTGAGACAATGACCATTGTAAAAAACGATATACAAATAAAATTGAATTGAATTGTATAGCACCTATAACGTAAGTGATAACAGGAACTATCTTACTGAATTTTGCAAAGTGAAGACACTCCTTCCATAAATTTCTTCTAACAGAAAACTTCACCGTCAATGATTATACATTATTCTTTGTTACATAACAACTCATTTTTATCGATTTATTATTAGGCGTAGATGATGTTGTGTGTCCAACGTACAAGTCCCTGTGGTTGAGTGGTTATAGGAATGAAACAGAATAGAATAGGCACAGTAAAATAAGCCCATCATTTATTTTAGTCGTAAACACTCGGATCAATGCTGCTTCAGAAAATGTATTCGAGAATGCAACCATGCTATGGCATAATTTATAAGTATAATATCATTCAGGTGTGACATCACAGTTCACACCACATGTATGCTGCTTAAAATTCCAGCACCCCCCCCCCATGTAAAACACTTTCACGCATCCCTGCTCTGTCGTGCTGATATGCTGTCGTAGCAGTAAATTGTCATACAGCTAATCTTGAAAGTAAATTGTGTATACATCTTAGTTTCATTTCCTTTTTTTTCCTTTCTCTTTATTTTTAGATGTCTGTGAGCAGTACCCTGCAACTCCAAAGTTTGCCTGGCTTACTAAGTACCAGAAAAAATCCAAAGAGTCTGGATCATTGACACCCAATGCAACAAGAAAGATTAAAAAAAGAGGCAAGCGATATTTATGCTCTCTTACCAGAGCTTGTCCACTTGTTTTACTCATTCCATTTGATATTAATGTTCCATGTTTGCATACCGTACATAAATTACACATTTTACAATGTTTTCCAGGCATGGGTAAAAATACACAATGTTCTCTGCATGCTGCTATGATGTTTCCCCACACTGGAAACATCATACAGATGTATATATAGATTTATAGGTTGGGAGTGTTTACATTTATTTGTAATGTGGCAGTATTTTTAACAACAGTAGTTGTAACAGTAGCCCTGGTGAATATTGAAGGGAAGTGAAGTAAAAGCTGTAGCTGTATACATATAAAAGACTGCATTGATATTGTTATTTATTTTTACTTGGCAGATTTGATAAGCTTGTTTTAAATAACTGATCAAGCAGACGGAAATGAAAAAGTAGACGTTGGTTTTTAAGTTGTGTTTTGGAAGCCACCAGTAACCAAAGAGTTAATTGTTGTAAACATCTAAGATAATAACACATTTTACATAATGCTAAATGCCAGTAGTAATGTGTGCAGAGTTTTTGTAGAAGACCTGTAAAGAACTAGGGAACTACAAGCTAGAACTGAAATATCTTACAGTTTGAGGCAATGTGAGAAGAGACATAACGTCATGTCAGGATCATATGTGATGGCAATAATCCAACAGATTATTGTCAAGATCCACTCCATCCCATTAAATAAAATTTCAGACAGAGACAGAAGAGGCTCTGTGTTTAAAGGAACCCGTATGAGACTTATAGTGTGAGTGGCATCATTCTGTGATGTCAGACGTGGTATGTCTCATGACTGTGTTAACTGTGCATAGTGTACCTTGAGGCTGTTATTGAGTCAAGAATAGTTGCCATGTTTGTTTTTAATTTACATTATAGACTTAGGCATTTTTGCTGCTTTTTTTAAGCATAACCTGTTAATCTCACCATGTCAGCTGAGTTTATTTATTTATTTTATTTTTTATATATAAAGACAGTGCTATTTCTTTGACCGTTTGCCAAACTTCCCATACAAAACCAGACCAGTATGTCTGCATACCACACTGTAGTGTGTCTTATTTACTCTGAATGAACAGTGGCTTTCACTTTCCATCTGTGGTATGAGTAAATTCATATGTGAACAATCTGAACTTTGAACAAAGCTATTTGGGACAACAGCAAAAAAACAAACAGATCATGTCAATGCCATTATGTAACTGTTCATTATCTTTCATTATTCATCATGAATATTTATGAGATGACCATATGTTTCTAAATGTGTATGTTTGCATCGATAGTAGGTAATAAGGTTATTTTGAACACAACAGACCATTTTTGCAAATGTATAATAACAAGTGCCATTTTTGTTCATCTTCAGATGATTTCACTGTGTGATCACATGATACCGTGCAGCCTGTTAGAGAATTCAGAAGATTTGTTGGGGATTATCTCGAGCAAATAATAATCGTAAAACACGGCTGTAATCGCACAGTGTAAAATCCCGGCTTGTGTTTACAGAGCTGTCGTTAAGTGGCAGGTCATATTAAGTTGTTGTTTATTAAATCGGTTGCTCTGATGATCGACTGCTCGTGTCTGAGTGTGCTTTGTGCTCACTCATGCCTGCGGTTGCTGATCTTCACACAGTGCATGTTTAGACCTTAGCTGTATGGTGGAGCAGGTAGTGTGTTGTGGTCATTACCCTCTACGGGATGCCATTGAAGGAAATGTCTGATGCTGGCGGATACAGTGGTGAGGAAACAGGCCTAATGTTGCGTACTAACGAACTTCTTAACATTAAGATCACTTGGGCGTTAAACAGTACAGTTCTCTGTACATGTGTTTGCTTTAAGACGATGTTTGTAGCTAGGGTATCGATGCGTTTACTTAAACGTTAGTTACTTCGCTAACTAGCTTCTCATATAGTATGCTAATGCACAGCGAAAGAGGAGTTGAATGCTAAAATTAAGTTACTGTTGAGAATATAGCTACAGCTTGAGCCCATTTAGTGCTAGCGTACTAGCTAGATAACTAATTACACTGATTTCCAGACCTAACGCCAGTAACGTTAAACGCATTAGCAGTGCTTCATACTCAAAGCCCAGGGTTTATGTGTTTTAGCTAATGAATCGTATAACATTTCAGATCGATTAACACTGAGAATATTAGTTTTAGTTTTGACTGAACGAAAACCTTCACCTGTGTTTATAGAAATGTTAGCTTCGGTCTCGTGCTTAGTGTAGCGATTATCCCCATAGAAAGATTTTCACTGAAAGGGATAATATACCAACAATACTGTTTGCAGAACAAGTACATTTAAAGTTGTGTTGTAAATTACAGTGTATTTGTGCACTACTTTTTCTTGTCACACATCGATGTTGAACTGAGCGCTAGACTTGTGTAACTAGTGCAGTAGGGTTTGCTGTGTGTGCACTTTGTCTTGTCGGTAACGCTCTTGTCTTCCTGGTGCTGTTTGTTGTACATTTCCTTTGCTGCTGAAATTCTACTATGTGTCACTACTGTGTTGCATTTTAGCCTGTTGTAATCAACGTACGTGTTGTTGGTTTAGTAATCCTGTTGTTTGTTAGTAGATAGGAAGGCCACGTTTTGGGTCCTTCCACAAAGGTCAAGCTAGTAAATCTGCTGAGAATGCAGAGGAAGACAAGCAGCCAAGAAAAATGTCAGACATTAGTAACAAGCATGCTGTTAAGCTACAGTTTTAACATTAGAATTTGTTGCACTGTATGAATGAGCAATATACATTTCGAAATTCTGGGTTCCTCGTGTCTGTTATGACTCTGTGTGTGTTAGCTTTTTTTTTTCTGAAACACCGTATTAGTTTGTCTATGTATGTATGTATATATGTATCTAGCGCATGATAATTATGCCATCCCAGTTTCAGTGTTATACTGCTGGTTGTGTGCCAGAGACCAGTGGTTTTGAAAGTGTGTTACTATTGCAGAAGGGTTTGTTGAGGGATTCGTGAAGCATAGCCAGCAGGGTCCATGAGCAAATTGTATTTATTAGTAAGTAAGTACTCTATTTGACTCGTCACTCACGTGAAATGGGTTTAATGCAGTTATTAATGGCTTTAATGACTAAAAAAACACATGGACCTATAAACAGTGACGGAGTGGATTTAATGTATTCAGGAATAAAACTGGTTGCAATAAATATCTGGAATACTATTGTACACCTTTTTTTTTGTTTTTGTTTTGTTTTTTGTATATACTCTTATATACCCAGGGTTTGTGACTGCACCATTTTGTGAGATCCCCTGGCACTGACTATCTGCTGGACTGATGTGCTTCCCTGTTAGATTGAATATTGTGTCTGATTAGTGACTACGTTTACCTGGGCAGCAGTAATCCAATCATTGACCTTATTCTGAATAAGACAATATTGTGATTTAAGATGTTTATATGAGTTGTGTTTAGAATATTCCTTTCATGTTCCCGTTTAACATGTTATATAGAACATAGATAGATTAACGGCAAGTGTCATTATGTCGCCACGCTGTCCGACATTCCCTCCAGAATTTCATGTATCAACATACAGTTCGTCTTCGTTATGGTACCATATACAGTTCTAGGAGTTTCATTTTTAATTTTACGAAAGTTTCAAGTGCAGTTAATTATTTGTCATGCTATACGTGCAAATAGACGACTGCTTGAGGCCACTGGCTGTGTACGAAACCCCGTACTTACCTACTATATAATAGTCGAAAGATGTGTATTTCTCCTACTATATAGTAGGTAAGTATGCGGTTTCAGGCGCAGACATGCTCTCTTGTTTGGCATGAAATGGTTGAGCACTGCGTATGTGTCCTGTCGCAAAATGTGGCGAAAACTCCAACACGACGTTAATAATGTGATTAAGGTGTGTACATGTCAATCAGTACATTTACATAGACAACAGTAATCCAATATTAAGATAATACTCTGATTAAGAAACTAGCATGTAAACAGCAATTTTTAATTACCTTAATACGACTAAAGTCATGGTCGAAGTAAACACAAAACAAATTAATACACGTGGAGTATTCCTGTTTTAGTCACATTATCGACGTGCATTACAGACATGTAAACACCTTAATCACACTATTAACATCATGTGGGAGTTTTCACCGCATTTTGCGACAGGACACATACACACACACGGCCGTGCTCAACCGTTTAACGGCAAATAAGAGAGCACAGCTGCATCCGAAACTGTGTACTTACCTACTATATATTAGGTGAAATACATGTATTTGAGCTGCTATATGGTAGGTAAGTACGTGGTTTGGGACACAGCCTACGGCTTCAAGCAGTCGTCCATTTGCACGTATAGCAAGACAAATAATTAACTGCACTTGAAGCGTTAGTGAAAGTTAAAAATTAAACAGCCAAAACTGTATGCAGTATCATAATGAAGACAAACTATATGTTGATGCGTGAAATTCTGGAGGGAACGTCGGACGGCGTGTTGTGGTGACGTAATGACATGCGCCGTTGATCACTCTATGTTCTATAACATGTAAAACGGGAACATGAATGGAATATTCTAAAAGCAACTCATGTAAACACCTTATTCACAATATTGTCTTATTCGGAATAAGGTCAATAATTAAATTACTGCTGTCCATGTAAACGTAGTTAATAATGCACGTCGATAATGCGACTAAAACAGGAATACTCCACATGTCTTAATTTGATTTGTGTTTACTTCGAGTATGACTTTAGCCGGATTAAGGTAATCAATAATCTTTACATGGTAGTTTCTTAATCAGAATATTGTCTTAGTCAGGTTAATATCTGAATATTGTTGTCCATGTAAACGTACTGACAGATGATTCCCTGTGCTTCCTACAGACAGATCCCACACAGCCCCCAAAGAAAGCAAACATACCAGTACCAGCACTGAGACGGTCAGAGGAGAGAGTCTCCATGAGAGGTAAGCAATTTAAGTTAAATTAAGAAATTACTCAGGGTGGCTGTAGCTCAGGTGGTAGAGCGGGTTGTCCACTAATCACAGGGTTGGCGGTTCGATCCCCAGCACACATGCAGAAGTGTCCTTGGGCAAGTTTCTGAACCCCAAGTTGCTCTAGATGGCTGATCTTAATGTGAATGAGAAACAATGTAAAACTCTTTGCAGAACCACTAAGGTTAAAAGGCATTATATAAGTGTGGACTATTTACCATTTATTTTATAGGCATAAACACCATGTGCTATAGATGGAAAAACATACTGTTATAGGAAATAATCAATGACATGGTGGTATAATGTGACCTGATGCAAAGTTGATTATTTTTAACTGAATGTTCTGAAGATTTTTATGTACTACTTATACCACAGCAATCTACCAGTGATCAGTTTTCTATTAATTAAAGAATGACATATTACCTATAATCAGATAAAAGTGTAATGTTGTTGAATGTCCACAGAACAAGTTTGTACCTTATAACAGCTATAAACAATCATTCTGTCACCAGAAGATAATCCGACAAAAAATTTTTACATTTAAAAAAAAAAAAAAAAAAACGCAGCTTTTAGTTTCACAAAGAAACTAGAAAGTGTTCTTTCCTGAAGACTGTCCCATAGAAGAAATCGTACTGACCAATATAAAACCCTGACGCTGGAGACTCCTTCCATAAATGTTAAATAAACATGTCCTTACAGAAAGTTTCTGTGTCAATGGTTATACATTTTTATTTTTAAATAAGAACCCCTTTTTCAAAATTTGTTTATCGGTTTCTTAAGCTTAGATTATGCAGATTGTCCATACAATTCCCAATGAATAAGCTATAGAAAAGATAATGTATTAGAATTACTGCATTTGTATAAAGCTGTGATTTGCTTTGCAGCCAGATGTGTTGTCAGAGCTGCTGTTTGTGTGTGTGTGTATGTATGTATGTATGTGTGTGTGTGTGTGTATATATATATATATATATATATATATATATATATATATATATATATATATATATATATATATATATATATATATATATATATAGGGAGTGCTACTCCTCCGTTAGGCATACCAAATAATACGTCATCATATTGCTAAACCCTAGTTCCAATGTTTGTGTTTGCCAAGCATTTGTGATTGAAGTACCTGTAGTCTAAAGGCCATGTGTATAGTCTGATTGTATAGCAATGTTTTACTGCTGAAATATGAGCCTCTCCAGTGTTTTCTTTTATAATTAAGTTTAGATTTGTCTTGCATTTGACAGTACAGGGTTATTAGTAGGAGTATAACAATACACTGTGGTCATGATTTTTCAATTCGATTCTCAGAATATTTTGAACAAAATTTGAAAGAAAATTTGAATTTTTTTTTTATTATTATTTCTGAGTTATAAGCAATGCAAAACAGTGCCGTTTTGTTTGTATAAGATTAAATAAATCAGAAATAGCTATGAACATCGGTATAATATTGTAAACAAAATGTACTACAGGTTCACCATATCTTAAAAATAAATACATATAGAAATTCTCCCAAATAATTGATTGAATAAAAATATCTCAGGGAAAAATGATTGAGTTAAACATTATGAGCTCCTGTGTACAACCCCAATTCCAAAAAAGTTGTGTGATCTCTCTCACTCAAGCTGTTATCAAGACCATCCCAAGCTGTTATCAGTGTCTGGTCCAAAAGCCAGCATTTGTCTTGGTATGGGGGTGTCTCAGTGCCCATGGCACGGGTAACTGGCAGATCTGTGAGGGCACCATCGATGCAGAAAGATATGTGCACATTTTGGAGCAACATATGCTGCCATCCAGAGCAGGACAACGCCAAACCACATTCTGCCCGGATTACAAGTGCGTAAGCAGAGAGTGTGCTTGCTAGCATGGCCTGCCTGCAGTCCTGCAGCCAAATTAAGGCAACAAAGGCCCTGTACAGTTGTGCAGCTGTAGAAATGTATAATGTATGAATGGGGGAAAATTCCACTTGCTAAATTTAACCAACTGGTTTCAGTGCCCCAAAGCTTAATAAGTGTTATTAAAAGAAAAGGTGATGTTACACATTGGTAAAGAGTCCACTGTCCCAACTTTTTTGGAGTGTGTTGCAGTCATCAGATTTGAAATTAGTGTATATTTTCAAAAATAAATAAAATTCACAAAGTAAAACATCAAATAATGTGTTAATTATGTGTTTTCAACACAGTACAGGGTGAATATAATTTTTAAATGACTCCTTTTGTTGTTTGTTTTTTGCATTTTCCATACTGTCCCAACTTTTTCAGAATTGGGGTTGTGTAATTGATAGAATACCAATATGCATGATGTGAATCGCACATTCCCACGGTGCACATCATCACAATTTTGCATTGCGATCCATCGTGTCACGCCTAGTTATTAGTGATTAGCCCTCAGTAAAAGTTTTGAAAAATGATCGTCATATTGCACAATATTGTGTTCATCCTTCTCTAGAACACCCATTTTGTACTTGGCGTGCAATGCTTTCTGCAAACTTTTGTGGTGTATTCAAAGGAGCAGGATAGGAAAACCATGAATTAGACTGTCTTTCAGATGTTGTGATCCATACTGAGCAAGCAGGTTCTTTGAGCTTTGATGTCAGCTTAGCATTTGGCTCTAATATTTCTTGAATAAAAGTGTAATAACTATGTCAGAGTTTCTTTCTTACTTTTTTAAAGCCCTTTCTGGAAGATACAGTGTAAGATCAATTGGATTATTTATTTGTTTATTTACCCAAGGTAATCTTTAGTTATCATTTCTTAGCTTGACTTGTTTCTTCTCTGTGATCTAAGATATTTTAGTTAGAGGAACACAAACTCACTGTGCTTACTAAGTTCTCTCTGAGGAAAGAAAATAATGTCACACATTTTAGCGATAAATGAGATATGCCTGGTTACATTTCAGAATCTCTCTTTTTTTGTGTTTATTTTAAGTAATATATTACTGTACTTGTCTATCACTGGTCACCACCTGATTACCTTTGAAAGTAAGATGAGTTTCTCTGGATGTAGAGTTATGTGATGGAAAGCCAACACACACTCGGCCAGGACGTGGCTCGCCCTGCGTCCGTGTTTATGGCAGGGCCATGCGTAGCTGCCCTGATCAGTGGAGCAGAGAATTTCAGTTCTGCTGTAAAAACAGAGTTTAATGTTCTAAAAGATCATAAGTTATTTAAAATGCGGCAGTAAATTCACTGCTCTTAAGACAAATTATTTATCTGGCCTACAAACTGGATAATAAAAGTTAAACTTCCGCGTCCCGGTCTGCTTTTGACTGTGTTGCTGGCACTAGTTCTACAACCAAGTGCAGTTTTACTGTGTGAAACTGAAAGGCTATTTTTCATAAACTTAACAGGATTCTTCAGTGGGTTCAGTTGCATCTCTCTATGTTTTCCTACAATTATCTTGCACTTCTTTTTCTTTTTTGTTCAAATAGTGGAAGTTACTGTAGTCCAATTCCAGTCTTGAGGATGAGAGTCCAGCCCAATTTAGTAATTTTCCTGGTCTGACACACTTACTCAGCCTGGTGAGTTGCACCAGGTCCCCAGGAGGGAAATTACCAAACTGTGTATTCTGCCTCAATTCTAGGTCACTTTCGGTAGAGGTGTCTTGCAGATAAATGTCATTGTAAATGTCTAAATATGGTTCAGGGGCTGTTACTGACTAATGCATATTTCTGTACTTTGCAACAGCCAGGGGAGGGAGAAAGTGGAAGTAAGGAATGAGCTGGTTCGCTCATCTCAACACACTGTATCCAACAAATCCCAGATGCTCACCATGCCTAAGTTTGGCCTACGTGACAACCTTGTCAAGTGTGAACTTCTTAAGAAAGAGGAAATGTACACCTACATTGAACCATTCACGTAAGTGCTTGATCAGCTTCACTAAACAAGACGTGGTTTTCTTTTCTTTTTGGAATGATATTATTGACGATTTTCTGGGGTTTTTTTTTTTGTTGTTGTTATTTTTTAAGGCAAACAACCTGCAATTGAAAATACAGAATAAAGAATGTCACTTGTAAATTGTGATTATGAATATTTTTTTTATAGCCATTGTAATAGTAGCCATGATAAATCTCTTGATTTCTAACATTTGAATGTGTTTGCTAAAACCTCCAGACATATTATTACGGTTTATGATGCGTCACTATAGCCATTTAAGGATACTTTATCAAATTTGGTTACACACAGATTCAGCCTAACAGTTCTTCCATTTCCAAATTGAAGGATCTGCCCCTGTTTTCAGATGTCACATGAAAAATATTTTCGATACAAATATTTTAGTGTATATATAAATGTACATAATTTAGCTTGCTTATTTGTTTTTGTTTGTTTGCTCTTTCATCAGCTTCTTCCTGGGTACATACAACGTAAATGGGCAGGCACCGAAGGAGTCCTTGCACACATGGCTAGGTTCCACTGCTCAGCCTCCTGATCTCTACTGTGTAGGGTAGGCATTACCCTATACAGTACGCTGTTGCATTCTTTGGCAATTTTGCATTTTTCCATGCACTGTACTACAGTTTAAACAAGGGCTCATTCTAAATAAGATAAAGATTTGGCATATGTGCACTATAACCAAAATAAGGGATTCCTGCATGAGGGAAAATCCTAACATTATTGGGTTTTCTCACTAGGTTCCAAGAGCTGGATCTAAGTAAGGAGGCATTTTTCTTTAATGACACACCCAAGGAGCAAGAATGGATGAAGGCTGTATCGGACGGCCTTCACCCAGACGCCAAGTATGCCTTAGTAAGGACTTACCCTCACTATGACAAAAATCTGACATAAGTTTATTAAAATTTAGTGAGACTACCACATTCTCGATTCAGTGTCAAATGTAGGTTAAATGACTAGTGTTTTCATTGTGGACTCAGAGCTTTTGTGAGAGAGTAGCTGTTGAGCTTTTTGCCCTGTCGAACAGATAAAGCTGGTACGGTTGGTGGGCATCATGCTGCTCTTCTATGTGAAGAAGGAACATGCTGAGTACATCTCTGAGGTGGAGGCAGAGACAGTAGGCACAGGCATCATGGGACGAATGGTGAGATTACCCACACATTAGTTCTTAAGACTATGCGTGCTTGCCTATGTACTGCCATAAGCTACTCAAGTGTCTAAAGCTCTTTCTTTTTATTAGGCCATTGCTGGTCTTGTGTTTAAGTGGTTTTAAGAAGATTCATATACTGATTATACTGACTTATTTTCATATCAATTTAGTATTTACATGCCTAACCAGAACAGAATAACATAATCCTCACTTATACTTTTTCATTGTTTAAGTATATGTTTGCTTTATCTGTACTTTCAGGGTAATAAAGGTGCTGTTGCTATTAGCTTCAAATTCCACAATTCAGACATCTGCATAGTGAACTCCCATCTGGCAGCTCATATAGAGGAGTACGAGAGAAGGAATCAGGATTACAAGGACATCTGCAGCAGGATGCTCTTCAGACAGCTTGACCTGACACTTCCTCCACTAACCATCATGAAGCACAGGTAACTTTCACAACCACCAATTTTTATTTTCAGCCTAATTCCACTGATTGTCAAGTACAGCCTGAGATTCACTTAAACACACCTGATGTGGTTAGAAATCATTTGGCTTTTATTAAATCCACTGTTCTGTCTGCAGTGTTGTCCTGTGGATTGGTGATTTGAATTATCGAATTAGTGACCTTGAGGTTGACCGTGTAAAGGATCTGATATTGAAAGATGATTTTGAAACACTTCACAATCATGATCAGGTAGATGCTAATGCCTAAAATCTTTTGTGAATACATGTTTTCAGTTGTGTTTTCAGTTGTGTTTTCAGTGTGTGCGTGTGTGTGTGTGTGTGCGTGCGTGTGTGCGTGTGCGTGCGCATGCGTGCGTGTGCACGCTTTAGCTGAAGAGGCAAATGGATGAAGAAGCTGTGTTTGTTGGCTTTATGGAAGGTGAGATCGATTTCCAACCAACATACAAGTATGACACTGGCTCTGACGAATGGGACACCAGGTAAGAGTACATCTGATCTGGATTTTCAGTTGCTGCTTTGTGTTGTATTTATCATAAGATTTATTAAGAGAAACAGCTTCAGGTGAGGGTGTGTGCGCGCACCTGACTGTCTGTGTGCACACTCACACTCAGTGAGAAGTGTCGAGTCCCAGCCTGGTGTGATCGTATCTTGTGGAGAGGGAAGAACATAACCCAGCGGAGTTATCAGAGTCACATGACTGTGAGAAACAGTGACCACAAGCCTGTCAGTTCCCTGCTGGAAATAGGGGTGAGAGAGGCAGCCTAGCCTTAGCCTATTGTCTCTGAACATTTATGGCTGTGCATAAAATTTCTAACTGCTCTTTATAGATCAAAGTGGTGAATGAAGAGATCTATAAAAGGACATTTGAGGATATAGTGCGCTCTCTGGACAAACTGGAGAATGAGTGCATTCCATCAGTTTCTCTGTCAGAGCGAGAGGTGAGAGTACTGTGTATAACCTAGATAAAGTGGGAATGAATTTGATTTATGGCTATATTTTTACTGTTCCTCTGTAATGCATTTTCTTCCTCTAATGTTTCCTTCAGTTCAATTTCAACAAAGTGAAGTTCATGCAGCATCAAGCAAAAACTCTGACACTTCACAATGATGGACAGGTACCATGTCAGTTTGAGTTCATACAGAAGCTGGATGAGCCAGCTTACTGCAAGCCCTGGCTCACGGCCAACCCACCCAAGGGCTTTGTGGCCCAAGGTAAAGTCGTGCCTATCGTGGGTTTTGTCATTCATAAGGGCAAAGTAATTATGCAATAATGGTTTGAAATATAACAGTAGATGCAAATTTTCACCAGCTTGACACTGGTGACTGTTTCTGTTAAGATTCTATAAAGTTATTTAGTTAATTTTCAAACAAATTAAGAGTCAAGCCTTCAGATAATTGGCTACACTAATTGCAGTGGGTGAATTTATATTGCCTTCTCGCAACTGTCATGCACTGCAAAGATCTGTCGGAGCTCTGCTGAAATGAATATGGTCAGAAGCACATACTCATATGAATGAATAATGTTCAAATATATGTAGTTGATCTAAAAGGAAAGATGAAGTCTGTGAACATCCACATCTGGAATTATTTAAACACACAAACACAACATACTGAAGATCAAAGATTGTGAGGTTTGATAAATTAAAATATTTTTGTTTTTTACATCAAATGTTTAAAAAAAAAAAAAAAAAAAAAAACTTCAAATGTTAACTTTCAGAGCTGACATAAAATAAGCAGTTGAAACAAAGAAATATATATCCATAACTGAGGTTTTATATAGATTTCCTAAAGTCACTTTTACCAAATATAGTCTTGCGCAAGTCTAATTGTCCAGAAGAAAAAAACAAAAAAAGACCAAAATGTTCTTTGTTCTGTAGTTACTAGTAAATCAGCACAGAATGAATAAAAGCAAGGAGCTCATCATAAAAATGAGTGGGCAGGGCTTTACAATTTTAATAGGTCATTTAATGCATCTGATTATAGTAACTGAATATTACTTTAAAAATGTTCTCTTCTAATACAATAGTCTGCTAAAGTAGCTGAGCTGTAGGAGTGGTGGCTATTAGAGATTTGGAGCTTCTTTCCTGGCTGTAGGGGCCAGTGTGGACATTGAACTGGAGGTGTTTGTGAATCGCTCTACCGCTCCGGAGTTGAACTCAGGCCAGCAGCAGCTAGAGGACATTCTGGTGCTGCACCTAGAGAGGGGCAAAGATTACTTTATCTCCATCACAGGCTCCTACTTGCCAAGCTGTTTTGGCTCATCCATCCACATGCTCTGCCATCTGAGGGAGCCCATCCAGGAAATGCCTCTGGAGACCATCCACAAACTAGTGAGTTACACTGGACACCTCATAAGCAAAACATAAGCAGTTGGTTATCTGTTTAACTGTTAACTGCTATACCAGTTTCCTGAAAATGTTATTTGTTTTCCGTCACTTTGTTTGAGAAAGAAATTTTGCAAATAGTTGAAATGATGAAAGACGAGCTGGTGGTGCTTGTGAAAGTACTCCTGCCCCAGCCATTCAAATATGAGGAGAATGTCAAAAGTAATTGTATTGTGGTGTGTGAGACTCTGGATTGCTAATTTTGTGTTTTCTGTGAAAGAGCTTGTTGTCACCCAGCGAGACAAACAGCCCAGACACCGAAAAGGCTTTAGACATTCCTAAAGAAATCTGGATGATGGTGGACCATCTCTACCGTAATGCCAGCAGACAGGTGTGTGTGTGTGTGTGTGTGTGTGTGTGTGTGTGTGTGTGTGTGTGTGTGTGTGTGTGTGTGTGTGTGTGTGTGTGTGTGTTCACACGAGAACCTGCATGTCTGCCAGTGAGTCCATCAAAGAAAGAGACTGATGATATTGTCAATTTCTAAAGAAACAAATTATTTTTTTTAAACAAATGAACAATCCAATTGCTCCTCAGCAATACCAAAAGTAAAAGATGGAATTTGTAGAGAATATTAAGCGTTTGGCTAAATGAGTCACAGGGACAAAAGAACACATCATTCTGGCTACACTAATATTTTAGTGAACTCCCAGTGCTGAGTAGTAAAGCAAATCAAGCCTGCTTTTTATTTACAAAACTATTGCTGAAAGTAGATGTTAACTTGTTGCTATCTATGTTTCTACTAAAGGAAGACATCTTTCAGCAGCCAGGACTACGCAGTGAATTTGAGGAGATCAGGGATTGTTTAGACACAGGCTCACTTGACTCTCTCCGTATCCTTTAAGCACTTTTGACTTGTAATGTTATTATTTCATTAAACTCTGCATAAAAGCTGTCTGTTCTATTTTGTGCACACCCTTGACAAAATAACTAGCGGGAAGTAACCACTCCGTGGCTGAAGCCCTGCTTCTTTTCCTTGATGCCCTTCCTGAACCAGTGGTCCCTTACTCTCTGTACCAACAATGTCTGGACTGCTGCTACAACAGCAGCCAGTGTAAACAGGTTTGTGTCTCTTTTAAAAAAATATATATATATATATATATATATAAATATATATATTATCATACTACAGCTAAGCTACCTTTTTTGTTTGTTTGTTTTCTCTCTTTTTTTATTTTTTTTTTAAACTTTTTCTGTTTCTAGATTATTTCTGTGTTACCCCAGTGCCATAAAAATGTGTTTAACTATTTAACGGCATTTCTCCGGGAGTTGTTGAAGAACTCTGCACAGAATCGGCTGGATGTCAACATTTTAGGTAGGTCAAACAGACACTTTCACTTCTAGTTTTCTGCATATATACATATGGATTTTGTGAACATGAGCATTTTGGAGAAAAGCAGAACTCGAAGATTATTTCTACAAGACATGATTTGTTTTGTTCTTTACTAACAAAAAATAGACAAGAAGATTAAATGACCTGGTTTAAAATAAATATTAAGCTGTATCCAGCACTATCACATCAGGTTTGTCCATGGTACAATGTTACATACTTTATATTGAGCTGCTTTTTAAAAATTATGTACATGTATAGAACATCACAACAGACAAAAACCTGAAATGTCTATACAATATATGTAATTATTTATTAATGACTAACTCCAAACCAACAGGGAGCTATACTCACCATCCACTTTATTAGGAATACCTGCACATTCGTGGAGTTATCTAATCAGTCAATAATGTGGGAGCAGCATAGTGCAAAAAAAAAAACATGCAGATACAGGACAAGCGCTTCAGTTAATGTTTACATCAAATAGCAGAATGGGGGAAAAAGTGTAATCTCAGTGACTTTAATCATGGCATGGTTTTTGGTACAAGATGGGCTGGTTTGAGTATTTCAGAAACTGCTCATCTCCTGGGATTGTCACACAGAACATTCTCTAGAGTTTACACAGAATGGTGCAAGAAACAAAAAAATATCCTGTGTGCGAAAGGTCTGCGAACTGAAACACCTTGTTGATTAAATAAATTAGAAGAAAATGACCAGACTGGTCTGAGCTGCTAGGAAGTCTTTAGTAACTCAAATAAGCACTTTACAACCATGGTGAGCAGAAAAGCATCTCAGAATGCACAACACATTAAACATTGAGGTGGATGGACTACAGCAGCAGAAGACCACATTGGGTTCCACCCCTGTCAGACAAGAACAGGAATCTGAGGTTTTCATGGGCACAGACTCACCCAGACTGTGTGATTTTCTGCTCATCATGGTTGCAAAGAGTGGTTATTTGAGTTACTGTATCCTACCTTGTAGCTCAAACCAATCTGTTCATTTTCCTCTGACCTTTCAACAAGGCCCACCCACAGAACTGTTGCTCACTTAATGTTTTTTGTTTTTTGCACAATTTGATGTAAACTCTAGAGACTGTTGCATGTGAAATTCACAGGAGATGAGCAGTTTATAAAATAATGATATGAAATAGCAGCTCTTCTGGTAGCTCACACTTTTTCTTAATTCTGATGTTTGATGTGAACATTACCTGAAGCTCTTAACATGTACCTGTATGATTTTTCTTTTGCATTGTGCTGCTGACACAAAATTAACTGATTAAATAATTGCATGAATGTGCAGTTGTACCGGTGTTCCTAATAAAGTGGACACTGAGTGTATGTATAGTAATGTTAACTAACTTTCACTGTTTAGTTCAATGCAAAATGCTAGCTTAAAAGTATATTATAATGGGTTCCCAGTTATGTCTTGTTCTGAGATCGAGTGTTTGAACAGTGGTATTTCTCTTTCCCCTGTTGATTAGTGTGACACTAAGCATGGGCATCGGTGAGTTCATGTATAATGAAGAGGGCAGTTAATGTTTTCCAAGCACATTTGGCACATTATAATGCTATTCTCAGATATGTAATAGATAAGCAACAATTCACCAATACAAGACCTTTTAGAATGCTATATCCGGTTATGTACGGTGCTGTGTAAAAGAATGTTTTATTTGGTCATTTATTTTATTGAAGCAAAAAAAGTTATTCAACCCCTATCACCCATGTGAAAATATATTTGCCCTCTTAAACTTCAGATCTGGTGGTGCCAACTTTTGCAACAATAACTGTAACCACACACTTCCGATAACTGGCAATCTTTTACAGCAATGTGATTGAATTCTTGCCCATTCTCCTTTGCAGAACTCCTTTAGTTCACCACATTGGAGGGTTTTCAAGCATGAACTGCCCACTTAAGGTCTTGCCACAGCTTCTTAATTGGTTCAAGTCAGGCCTTTGACTAGGCCACTCCAGAACATTTAATTTAGCTTTTTTGGACCATTCAGAGGTGGATATACTCCTATGCTTTGGATCATAGTCTTGCTGCATAATCCAGATGCACTTGAGTTTCAATTTACAGACTGAAGACCGAACATTTTCCTTTAGGATTTTCTGGTAGAGAGCATAATTCATGTTTCCCTCAATTATTGCAAGTTGCCCAGTTCCTGAAGCAGCAAAGCATTCCCACACTGCCACCGCCATGCTTGATTGTAGGTATGATGTTCTTTTTGTGGAATTCTGTGTTTGGTTTATGCCAGATGTAACAGGACCCCTGTCTTCCAAACAGTTCCATCAGTCCACAGAACATTCTCCCAAAATTTTTGAGGATCATCAAGGTGTGTTTTGGCAAAATTCAGACGAGGATTAATGTTCTTCTGAGTTAGCAGTCGTTTTCAGCTCACAACTATTCCATAGATGCCATTTTTGCCCAATGTCTTTCTGATAGTGGAGTCATGAACCTTTATTGATGCATGAGAGACCTGTAGGACTTTTGATGTTGTCCTTAACACTTTTTTGTGACTTGCTGGATGAGTCGTTGCTGTATTCTTGGAGGAATTTTGTAAGGTCTGCCACTTCTGGGGAGGTTCACTACTGTGCTGAGTTTTTCTATTTGGAGATAATGGCTCTCACTGTGGTCCTTTTGGAGTCCCACAGCCTTTGAAATTGCTTAGTAACCTTCCCCAGACTAATGTATTTCAAATACCTTCATCATTTCTAGAATTTCTTTGAATTTTGGCATAGTGTGTTACTGGATAAGACCTTTTAAGCAACTTCATGCTGTTGAAAAAGTTCTATTTAAGTGTTGATTTGATTGAACAGAGTTTGCAGTAATCAGGCCTGGTTGTGTCTAGTCCAGCTGAACCCCATTGTGAATGCAGTTTCAGATTTGGGGAATTACTAACTATGGAGGCAAATACATTTGCACACAGGCCCAGTTGGTATTGGATAACTTTTTTGCTTCAATAAATAACATTCAAATTCAAACATTCAAAACATTACCAAAAATTGGTAAGTTGTGTTTACTCCGGTTGCCTTTGTTTTATCTTAGATTTTGTTTTCATTTTTGAAATAATTTAGTATGAGATGTACACAAAAACAGAAGAAATCGGGATGGGGAAAATACCATTTCATAGTACTGTAGCCATCTTAGTCGTTAGGCCTCTCTGCTATAACATTAAGTAACTATATTGATTAGTTTGAATAAGGATTCTTTGGACATCATCTGCTTACTCAGGCACTAATTCATGTTCACTGTGCATTACAAATTCAAAAACTAACAAACGGTGGCCTTTAACAGCCAAGCTATTAACAGTCACAAAAGAAACCTGTCTGGGAGTAAATGGACATGATTGTTAGTTTTATGAAAACTTAAGCAGTTGTCAGTTTTTTAATATACATGAGGAGTGAGTACTTTGCATGAACTGTATTCATTATATTGTGTCTGTTTTGTTCACAGCCACTATATTTGCTGCCTTAATGTTAAGGCCCCCCAAAAAGCAAGACATTTTGGAGAAAAGAAAAGCAAAGGAGTTTTTCCAGCATTTTCTGGTCCAAGAGTCCCACTAATATACATCACTGCCTACTTATTTTGCTGCACAGTATTTGACTACATTTTTATAACTATAATTTGTCTAACTTGTTAATCGATTATTTTATCTTGTATATTTTATCTTGTTTGTCTTAAACTGCTACCATTTGAATTCAAAGATTTGAAACAGCATATTAAAGACCATTATTTTATTATAAAAGGAATGGTTTGGAGGGAAAATAAATTTTATGCACATTTTCCACTTGTGTCAGAAGTACTCAATCAGCCAAGACATGTTTGGGGTACAGGTACTATGATGCTAAAATAGTTAGTGATGGAAGCTTTTGCCATTGTGTAAATCCGTCATAGATTTCCAGTCATTCCAAATCATGTAGAATTTTAGTAATTGCAAATGACTGAAAAGTTTAGCATTTTAAAGGTATTTCATTACTTATCAACTTCACACAACCAAGTGCATGAATTAAACACGCTTGACTCAGACAACCCTTAGCTGTTATTGCTGGAAGCAATTATTAGGAAAGTTGTTAAAATATGTCAATTAAAATATTTTTTTGTCTTAAAAGTTTACAGCTACAGTACACTATATAACAACGTTGTTGTAGCTGCAGTGCAGTATCTAAAGATTTGGACGCCATATAGTTTTGCTGACATGCTAAATTTGAGGCAAGTGGAAAACTTGTGCAGATTTCACTCTTATACGGCAGCTGAATCACACAGAAATCATTATTTAAAGAGCAAACGTGTTTGTATTTTGATGTAAGTACAAAACATTTTTATATTAAAAAAAAAATAGAAGCACTGAATTACAAGCGTCCTCCTTTTTTCCCGCTTAAAAGCCATGCTGGTTTTGAAATAATTATACTTTGCTTTATTCTTTTGTTACACAAGACTAGAGATTTAGTCCATATTTTCAGGTTTTATTTCCAGATTTTTACTATATTTGCTTACTTGCTTGGTTAGATACGTGTGCACACACAAGGTTAAAAGCTTTAAGAAGAGCAGAAGCTGTGTGGATGTCTGGAGTGGGCGTTGGGACTGCTCTGAGCGCTGAATGGTGAGGAGGCAGAGCAGTAAACAGCGCACACAGTCACTTCCCAGGATGCTTCAGGATGAGGAACTGGAATTTGACGTTGTTCAATCATGGTGGGGAGGGGAAGAGAAGAAAGTGCCAGTAATCACAATTATACACGCATTTGACGTCTACTTGAAACAGGTATTTTTATGTAGCGTTTTCTGTTGCACATGTACATTGCCGCAGGTGCTTGGTGTGTGTTATTTGTGCGGGTTGTCTTGTCCTCGCAGCGCGTGCACTTCACCATGTTGCCCCGCAGTTAGCCGCTCACTCAGCTGCCTGATTTCTGGAGCTTCTTAGCTAGCGTTAGCCACTTAGCTCGCCTATGTAATGTTTTGGTTGCTGTAGCGTTGCTGCTAAAATCTTACCTCGGGTCATGTTCCCAGAAATTGTAGTCACTCTAATTTAGCTCGGTCGCAATGTTCCTAATGCTCACACCCACTGTCAAAACAAGCTAGCTGGCTATCATCTGATTCTGAATGAGCCTCAGAGTTAGCGACGAGCTAGCTTGCTAATATTTAGCTAGAATATTTTGTCTAAGTACGTTAAATATTTCAGCATGTCCTATGTTGACGCGTTTAAGCCTTATGCGGGTGTGGTTTTTGTTTGGTTTATCCAATTTGTGTAATCGTGCACACTGTAATATAACAACATTTTGTCATACAAGCTAGCTTAGCTATCAGGTTAGCTAGTTGGGCTAAGCAGCTGGCTAGAGCTCCGACATACGTAGAACTGGTTGTGTGAGTGGTGTGTACCTGACAGTCCTGGTTTCGCATGAAAATGTACTAGACAAAATGAATTATTCACTTTCTCGGAATAGACAATATGTCAGTGTGTCAGTGTGGTTGCAGTTACTACGCAGCGCTAGACTTCTCATTAGCTGTCACTGTCCCGACAAACTCAGAAAGTTCCAGAAACCACTAGAGCAGCTTTTAAACTGTGAAGTTTCACACTTCTTAAATATATGATTGTACGCCTTAAACAATACTGTTTGCTGTGAAGTGGTCGTAAAAATGTTAGCTGCACAACATAAAACATCAACTGTTATTTGGAGTGTGAGAGAATGTTCAGTTTGTTCTTTTTAATGTCATGAAGGATGAATACGCTTCTAGTGCAAAATACCTCTTTTTGTTTCCAGTCTTATGCAGCTGTAACATGGCGGTGATGTCAAAGGTGGCCATGAACTGGTTTCTCATTTCGACCTGTTTGTTTTCGGAGCAGTTTGAGGCTCCTGAATTACAACCGTATATATCATTTGAACTGTTTGGACAAATTTCACAACAGTGAAAATTGTGGTGTCGCTGTATTTTGTAAAATAAGCCAGATCTCTTAGCTCAGTAGATAATTTTTTTTGTGTTACTGCCTTCTCCTGTAAAATCTGCACGAAATGGTGTTGACTTTTCACTCATCAGTGAATATCTGGATGGTTTTTAGGCAACATAAGCACTTGGACGGGTATATAGGACCAAGCAGCCTTGTCGGGATCATGGGCGAGAATGGCCCTCAAACTGAGACAGCCATGTTCTTTGAAGAGGATGAGGACGATGTTGATAAACTGGGAAGAGAGGACGAAGACGAATGCAAAATAGCCAATTCCAGTAAAGAGGACACGCTGATTCCCAAGCCCTCGTCGTCCTCAGCACGGGTGTACGATCGCACCACGGTACTCATTGAACAGGACCCTATTCATCTGGATGAGGAAGGAGAAGAGGACGGCCACTGTGGGCCAGACGACGATGGTGTGGCATTTTTGACCGATGGAGATGAGGAGGGGACTCTGGCCTTCATGACGGACCCAGACAGCATGGCACAGGGCTACGTGCACCACACCATTTCCCCGGATCAGATCCAGTTCATCATCAATCCCGGGTCCACCCCCATGCCCCGCAACATTGAAGGAGCCACTCTTACGCTGCACTCCGAGTGCCCAGAGACCAAGCAGAGAGAGGTATGAACCTTTTGGCAAACTACAGTGGCAGAAATCTTAACCAGGTGTTTTGATTTCAAATTATTCACCAGGATTTGTTGTATTTTAGCCCTGAGCATAGCTAAGGGATGGCTACTGCCAACATAGTGTGAAGTCATAGTATGAAGCATGGCCTCCACAGTAAGACATTATTGTTAGTAGTAATAGTAGTACTAGTAGTCAGTGTGGTTGCATACGATGTCAAACTGAACAGCAAGTAAATCTCACCGTGATCGCTTCATTAACAAACTCCCACTATGACTAAAGGTTTGTTACTTCGTTGTCCAGCAGAGAGGAACAAGCAAACGTAGCTGCCTAGCACATAAGTTTGCCCTGTCCTAGATTACCACCCAAATAAAGTCAATGGGTCTAATCTGGCCACCCCATTGTTAAAGGTCTGGTGACACCCCTCATTATCAGTGAAAAAAACACTATAGAAAATGTACTCTAGATCCACTGAGACTTCTGAGACAGATTTCAGTGCTGGGTGCCATAACTGTACCATAACAGGAAATGGATGGTAAAGCAAAATTAAAGGTATTTAGCATATTTAAGTACAGCTATTCTGAAACGAGTTTAGGAAAGTAAGCCTGTGTGTAGTCTGCACATGTTATTTTTCCTTAATGCCTAATGTAGACTGGTGTGAATTCTTTTTGAAACAAATCAAGCAGGTGTTTAAGGCAAGTGTCCTGAGTTGTCCAGAGTTTTGAAACATAGACTCCTGCTTTAACTGCTATTGATAACCCTGTTTTTATTTATTGGCCTGTCTCATAACGTGCAAAGAAAGTCAGGAACGAGAGATGTTTCATTCACACATGGTCTCACTTCCCTGTGGCTGCATGTGATAGATTGTTTTCCTAACATCTCTTGCTCTCACAGCTGGTGCCGTCTTGTCTTTCAGAGTCAGCTAAAATTTAAAAGAGCAAGATTGCAGCACTGTACAATTTGTCGTCTTTCAGTAGAATACTACATTTCCCTTGAGATTAGGACTCTTGTATTCATTTCAGAACCATCAGCTCGGGGGTTTTAATGACATGCTGTAATTAATAACTTAGCCCTCTTTGCTGTATGTTAAATAAGGGGTTCTCCACATTTTTGCAGCCAGACATTCCTTTAAAATAAATTCCACAGACCTCATCAATCCAGACTTATTTTATGAACGTAATCCAACTATTCATATGTTATGCTCATTATTTATACATGTACATTAATCCTCTGGCTGTTTATTGAAGTCACAGAGCTTTTTATTCCTGAACTTTTCTCCAACACAATTCATTAGGTCAAAATTGACATTTTGATATTGATGTATTTGATATATATATTGGTTTAAATATATTCAGCCCAAACAGGCTAAATATGATAACTAAAGAAATAATATAATAACTTGGGGTGGGTTGTGATTTCCACCACTGTAAGATAACATCTCAGACCCCTTGATTATGCTTCAGGGATCCTGGACCTCACATTAAGTGCCACTGCACTCGACAGTAGATCTGTTACAGTACTAGTTATCTGAAAAGACACTGTTTTATACCATGGTGTGTCAGAATACTCGATTCTGATTGGCTGGAAGGTGTACATTAAAACCATTTATACCACAATGATTGGCGAATTCTCGATTCTGATTGGCTGACAGATGTTCTGAGGTGTGCAATAATGTTTCATTAAATGCACGGCTAACGTAGTTCCGATCAGGTCTTGACTACCTTACAGTTCTGGATCACCTCACCAGGTTAACTGAACTAATAGAAAAGTTAGCCCACTGTACACCACAGCACACAGATCTAACAACAATCAAAATGACAGAAAATTTAGATTTTCCAGAAACATGTAAGGAGTAATTGACCATGGGCCGTTGAATTATTATAAAAATAATGTGCAGCCGAGGTGGTATTGCATCCAGGAGGCGAGGCGGAGGCTTGGGCTATTGATATGCAGTTACTGGAGAGTAGGGATGGGCGATATCTTATCGTTTGCGATATTACCGGTAGAGATTCTCCCCACAATAAGAATGATTCTTCCTGCAATAATAATGATAAAGCCTAGTTGATGACGTATTTCTGTGTGCGACGGTCTGCAACCCATTCACAGTTCATGTACAGAGCGAAAACAAGTATGGCTGAAGAGGAGCTACCTCTACAATCTGGAACTGGTTTGGTTACAGAAAATCAGTTTTACTTTTAGATCAATGTTTGTGTCTCTGAGACTCTCAAGATCACAGCCATCACTTGGAGCCAAAAACAGTGGTGCATGGTACTATATTTATATCATCACTGATATCATTATCATAAGAAATACCAGAAAATATCCTGATCTCGTTTTAAGTCCATATCGCCCATCCCTACTGGAGAGAGAGCGCAAGCAAGAAAAAAGAAATAGAGTACATGTGATAAGCTGGCAAACAAGTATCAATATTTCTTTATCTATTCGTTGTATTTTCTGCAGTAATGAAAAAGACTATGAACTAGTAGGCCTATCAATATTTATTTATTTATTTATTTATTTATTTATTTATTTATTTATTTATTTATTTATTTATTTTTTATTTATTATTAATAATAAATTTAATTTTTTAATTATCAGCATGACACAAAAAAACTGATCTCTCTCCAATAACTGCACATCAGTGGCTCAAGCCTTCTTTACTAGCTCTAAAATGATTTGGAATTAGTAAGGAGGCTTGACATGGGATGCGTAATAAATTAGTTCCACACACGAGTGTTTTAAGGACAAAAACATCTGAACAATGTCTTGAGGTGTGGTTATAAGCAAAATAATGCCACCGGTATTTCTGGTTAGCGTTCTGAATTAATGCGCTGCCTTTAAACAACAGTAACCATAGTAGCATACAGTTACAGTTGAATACAGTAGTTAAATTCACAGCTTCATTATTATTAGGGACAGTAATTTGCTCTCTCTAATAACTATATTATAATTCATTCATATAAATGTAATATTATCGCACTACTTTATCTCTGTGTATGATTTAGAGCAGGCAGAATTCTAGATCTTATGACCCGTACATAAAATAACTAACAAAATTAACTGTTATTTTTATATTTTCAGTCAAATTTTGAGATGCAAACATCAATGACAGCTTTAACTTTTACCAATGCTGGTAAGCGTGATGGTATAAGTGGGATAGTTCATGGCTTGGCATGCATTACACTATGCATTACACCAAACTTAAAGTATTCTTTTGGACAAAGCCGTAATAAAAAAAAAAATTTTTTTTAAAACAATTATAAAAGTTAAGTGCAATGCTTTGTGACAAAGACCTTGATCTAGACATGTAAATTCAGAACATAAATCAAATTTATATTGGGACTATTTAGAAATTTTCTGAGCCATTTTCCTTGTTTTTGTTGTCTGAAAGTGTTTGTCTTTCATAATTCAAGCTATTCAAATTCTCTACATACCATGTATGCCCTCTTTTTCTTTTTTTGACTGATACAGATAAAATTATTTACTAAAATAGTAAACCAGCAACCATTTTCTCTACTCTTGCCATGTTTTTGACAAGGGCATTTCAGATCTGATATTATCTGGTTCACATTTCTGCCACTTTTTCCCCCCTAAACTAAACCATGGCAAATTGTCTTGGCAGAAAAGGATGTCTTTTCTTTCAGTAAAACAAGATCAGGTATGGAAAAAATATTTATTCTAAGGAAACAGTTAAAATGACAAATCTCAGCTTGAATAAAAGTTTACAGCCTACATGCTGTGCAGTGTTCCCTGTGGGGAAAAAAAAAACATAATCAGGATCAACCGGATTAAAGGTGTAGTATGATTTTCAGGTAGGCACTGGTGAAGAATTGAATAATTATAACAACAATAATTTTCAAATGGATTTTGATTGTAGTGGATGATGTGGAAATTGTCTTTCACTTTAGAGAACGTTAACACTTGTTGCATATACACTATTTTATTTATTTATTTATTTATTTTACCTTAACTGCTGGAGTTGTTGACGATAACAGCCATGTTTGAGTATTTTTAGCAAATCTGATGCTGTGGTTGTCGTCAGCAGCCTACCTTTATTTGCATCACAATGACATGCAAATGGGCCGCTGCATTGTGCTCCCAGCTCATGGGATTTGTGTAACACACGGGCTGCTTTGCTCAGTCTGTCACTGTGTAGGCGGAGGTGGGTTGCACCTCTCCACCCATTTACAAATGATACAAAGCCTGATGCAGGCCAGACAAAACCAGAGGCTGCATTCTGAAGCTTTACATTTGGTACCAGGATCTGATTTGCCAACAAAAAGAAGTGGTAATATACTGTCTGATAAGGATTACAATATAGGAAGTTTTCTGCTTAATTGTGTGTGAAATTTCTGGTTAAAATAACCAAAGATATGCAATGAAATAACCACTTTAAACCCTGAATGGTTTGTGTTCAGTGTAAATAACAGGCTCCTGAAATCTTGGAGTGAGTATGGAGAGAAATTAGCATGTAGTCATACAAATATAAACACACTGCAGTTTTAAAGACTTTTATCATTGTTTGTTCTGTCCTTATCACTAGAGACCAGCATCAGATTAGACAACAGATTTGCTGTTTTTGTCAGATTAAAAAAAATCTTTAAAAAGCCCCACATTCTTGTTTTCTCTCGTTTTTATGCAAGATTAGAAATTATTTATACCATGGGCTGTTGGAATTCTCGATTCTTATTGGCTGGAAGGTGTGTGTGAAAACTGTGTATACCACAGATAGTTCTGGACCGTATAATCACTGTTCTATATTAATCTGCTGCTTATAAACAACTGTAACTATAGTGGCATACAGTTAAACTCACAGCTTCATTACTAGTAGACAAATGCCGTAATTCACACACACACACACACACAGTCTCTCTCTCTCTCTCTCTCTCTCACGCACACACATGTATTCGCTTGCTCATTTGCTCTTTCTTTTCTCTAATAACTATTTACTATAATTCATTCAAATAAATGTAATCTTATAGTACTACTTTTTCTCAGTGTATTTAGAGCAGGTGGAATTCTAGATCTAACGGCCCATGCAGTGAGGGGAAAAAAGTATTTGATCCCCTGCTGATTTTGTACGTTTGCCCACTGAAAAAGAAATGATCAGTCTATAATTTTAATGGTAGATTTATTTGAACAGTGAGAGACAGAATAACACCAAAAAAATCCAGAAAAATTCATGTCAAAAATGTTATAAATTGATTTGCATTTTAATGAGGGAAATAAGTATTTGACCCCTCTGCAAAATATGACTTAGTACTTGGTGGCAAAACCCTTGTTGGCAATCACAGAGGTCAGACGTTTCTTGTAGTTGGCCACTAGGTTTGCACACATCTCAGGAGGGATTTTGTCCCACTCCTCTTTGCAGATCTTCTCCAAGTCATTAAGGTTTCGAGGCTGACATTTGGCAACTCGAACCATCAGCTCCCTCCACAGATTTTGTATGGGATTAAGGTCTGGAGACTGGCTAGGCCACTCCAGGACCTTAATGTGCTTCTTCTTGAGCCACTCCTTTGTTGCCTTGGCCGTGTGTTTTGGATCAGTCATGCTGGAATACCCATCCATGACCCATTTTCAATGCCCTGGCTGAGGGAAGGAGGTTCTCACCCAAGATTTGACGGTACATGGCCCCGTCCATCGTCCCTTTGATGCGGTGAAGTCGTCCTGTCCCCTTAGCAGAAAAACACCCCCAAAACATAATGTTTCCACCTCCATATTTGACGGTGGGGATGGTGTTCTTGGGGTCATAGGCAGCATTCCTCCTCCTCCAAACACAGCGAGTTGAGTTGATGGCAAAGAGCTCCATTTTGGTCTCATCTGACCACAACACTTTCACACAGTTGTCCTCTGAATCATTCAGATGTTCATTGGCAAACTTCAGACGGGCATGTATATGTGCTTTCTTGAGCAGGGGGACCTTGCGGGCGCTGCAGGATATCAGTCCTTCACGGCGTAATGTGTTACCCATTGTTTTCTTGGTGACTATGGTCCCAGCTGCCTTGAGATCATTGAGAAGATCCTCCCGTGTAGTTCTGGGCTGATTCCTCACTGTTCTCATGATCATTGCAACTCCACGAGGTGAGATCTTGCATGGAGCCCCAGGCCGAGGGAGATTGACAGTGTTTCTTCCATTTGCGAATAATCGCACCAACTGTTGTCACCTTCTCACCAAGCTGCTTGGCAGTGGTCTTGTAGCCCATTCCAGACTTGTGTAGGTCTACAATCTTGTCCCTGACGTCCTTGGAGAGCTCTTTGGTCTTGGCCATGGTGGAGAGTTTGGAATCTGATTGATTGATTGCTTCTGTGGACAGGTGTCTTTTATACAGGTAACAAGCTGAGATTAGGAGCACTCCCTTTAAGAGTGTGCTCCTAATCTCAGCTCGTTACCTGTATAAAAGACACGTGGGAGCCAGAAATCTTTCTGATTTAGAGGGGGTCAAATACTTATTTCCCTCATTAAAATGCAAATCAAT
Source organism: Ictalurus punctatus (assembly GCF_001660625.3). NCBI lineage: Eukaryota > Metazoa > Chordata > Actinopteri > Siluriformes > Ictaluridae > Ictalurus > Ictalurus punctatus. The sequence goes on along the minus strand of NC_030416.2, from coordinate 20,675,951 downwards.
TTATAACATTTTTGACATGCGTTTTTCTGGATTTTCTTGTTATTCTGTCTCTCACTGTTCAAATAAATCTACCATTAAAATTATAGACTGATCATTTCTTTGTCAGTGGGCAAACGTACAAAATCAGCAGGGGATCAAATACTTTTTTCCCTCACTGTATATAAAATAACTAACTAAAATTAGCCATTATTATATGAGGTATACATAAGGGATAATCCATGGCTAGGTGTGTGTTACACAATTTTAATGAACAACATGGAGGCACCCACCCTCTGCTTCGTGTCAGGTGGTTATTTGCCTCCACGTCATGCATTAAAATTGTGTAACACACACCTAGCCATGGATTATCCCTCATGTATAACTCATAATAATAATAATAATAATAATAATAATAATGGCTTAATAAAGTTTTCCTTTTATAGAACTACTTTTTAATTCCTGAATAGATAATGACAGTGTAACATGGCATTATTTTTAGTGAGAAAGAGGAGAAGATTTTAACTTTTTTTAACAGCCTGAATCCTTATTTTGTTAGAGTACTATTGTGCTCTGTATAGCAGTATGCTGTGTATAGCAGGACAGTCAGTTTGGCAGTGAAGTGAGCCTTTTCACCATGTATTTGGTGGAGATTGTGTGTGCATTCTGCTCCCTTGTACTGACAAGACTTGCTTCACAACCTAACATTTAGGTTGTTCAGTATTTCATACGTTCAGTATTTCATTAAGCACTACATTTTTTTTAAATTATAGTGTGACTTCTCATTCTTAGAGGGCCACTGAATTATTTTACTTTGAGATAGAATACACCTCATTTAGCCTACCAGATACAGTAAGTAGTTTAGTTCTTTAATACACAAAGTATAATTAGATAAAACCTGAGCTTATAATAAAAGCAGACAAGGGATGTTTGACAGTTTCACAATGTGATAACCTAGTCAAAAATATCCAGCAACCATTAAAACATTTAATTTAATATATTAGCGTTATACTCAAACAATTGGCTTGACAGTTATATTCAACAGGTTTTTTTTGGTCACTAGAGATACAGAACCCTACATTGTAAAGGCTCTTGATTTTCTTTGCCTGTTGATAATTTCATACACAAAAGAACAAAGATTTAATCCCTTACCACTTTTAAATTGTAGCAAAATGCTCCTACGCAGCTGATTTGATCCAACTGGGGAGGAGGATAAGAAGTGTGTGTATATAAAATGTGTGTGTGTATATATTAATATATGTATATTTATTAATATACAGACTTGTAGGTGACTCAGAGTAAATCTTTGAATCTAACAATAGATGATAAACAATAAGCGATCCTTGAGTAATTGCCTTTGATGTTTTCATGTTCTGCAAATTTGAATCAGCTTTGAACATTAAAACACTGACTATGTTTACATGGAGAGCAGTAATCTAATTATTGACCTTACTCTGAATAAGACAATATTGTGATTAAGGTGTTTACATGAGTTGTGTTTAGAATACTCCTTTCATGTTCCCGTTTTACATGTTCTAGAACATAATTAGATTAATGACACACGTAATTACGTCACCGCGCCACGCCGTCTGACATCCCTCCAGAATTTCACGTATCAACATACAGTTAGTCTTCGTTATGGTACCGTGTATATAGTTTTGGGTGCTTTTATTTATTTATTTTTATGAACGCTTCAAGTGCAGTTAATTATTTGTCATGCTGTACATGCAAATGGACGACTGCTTGAAGCCGTGGGCCGCATCCCAAACCGCGTGCTTACCGTCTATATAGTAGCCAAGATACATGTATTTTTCCCCACTACAAGCCTATAGTCGGCAAGTACGCTGTTTGGGACTTCGCCGTACTCTCTTGTTCGCCGTAAAATGCTGAGCACTGTTTACGTGTCCTGTCGCAGAATGCGGTGAAAACTCTCAGACGACATTAATAGTGTGATTAAGGTGTTTACATGTCTGTAATACACGTCGATAATGCGACTAAAACAGGAATACTCCATGTCTTAATTCGATTAGTGTTTACTTCGAGTATGACCTTAATTAGATTAAGGTAATTAAAAATTGCTATTTACATGCTAGTTTCTTAATTAAACTATCGTCCTAATCGGGTTAAGAGTGGATTATTTTTGTCCATGTAAACGCACTGACTCTCACAGACCTATAAGGTATTATGACAGCAAGGCAATATGGTGTCATCATTTATAATTCATTAAGCATAGACAGCGACTAAAGAGGTTGGTGTATGTTGTGTTGCTGCTGTTAATGAGGGTGCTACGGCTTGGTATCCTTTCATGCTGATTTACATCAGCATTGTTTTTCTTGGCAGTGTTTGACTTCAAGAAGTTCTGCGCAGTGGGAAAGAAACCATAAAATCAGATATATATTTTTTTCTTTCTAGCTTCAATTGGATATACCAAAAAAAAAATTGTGAGTCACAGAGATGTCAAAATTAGTCTACTTATTATAGTTTTGTCTGCTTTTTAATACTTTTTAAAAAGTATTAAACAAGAGATTAAACAAGAAAACCAGAGTTTTATCTCTTACATTCTTCATAATGGTGTCTGTGCAGGTAAAGAGGTACCAGTGCACTTTTGAGGGCTGCACTCGCACTTACAGCACGGCGGGAAACCTGCGCACACATCAGAAAACACACCGTGGTGAATACACCTTTGTTTGCAACCAGCAGGGCTGTGGTAAAGCCTTCCTGACCTCCTACAGCCTAAAGATCCATGTTCGAGTGCATACTAAAGAAAAACCATTTGAGTGTGATGTACAGGGTTGTGAAAAAGCCTTCAACACACTGTACAGGTGAGGATCATTTCAGGAGAAAGACTGTAGGCTTTTAAGTGTTTTTTTGTTTTTGTTTTTTAAAATAGTGATGTTGCCATATGTATAGCCAAACATTATGACTTTCAAAGAGGCAATGTGCCTTTCCTGCTCAACATGTATGCTCACAACATCGTAGTGTAGTTGTCATCTTGTTGCCATGTAGAACTTGTTTAGTGCACTACATGCCCAATACAGTACCATTTGAGATTCAGCTACAGAGAAGTGAGATTTGGGTAATCCGTATTATATATGTTTTATCATTTTTAACAATTTGATACATACTATAAAAATATGTAGGAAAGGAAGTTTATCATACATGGCATGCATTTCTCCAGAGCTCAGACCTTCTTCAGAAGGTCATTTCATGATCAATGAAAATGATATTGTTTTAAAAGAAGCAGAAGACTTGGACTATTATAACAGCTATAGAGTTATACTAGCAAATAAAATCAAAATACATTTATGCAGCTTGATATTTTATTGATATATAAAAAGTCCATTTATAATCACATTGTGGCACACTGAATCAAAATCAAATCCATTACCCTTACTATTTACTGTCCCCTGAGCATTGTTTCATGTGTCCTTGAGCCATTCTGTAGATAGGACTTCTGCTACGGGACAGCTGCATGTCATAACTCTCTTGTAGTTCATATAGACAGGGGAGTAGAAATGACTCTGGTGGCCTCATATTATCTGAGAGACTTCTTGATTAACACTGAGCCTAAAGTCATAGAGAAGGTTGCAGACAGCTGTGGTCAAATAAGTTCTGTTATCCTGCTTTCACACTTGTAAGTGACAGGAGATTGTGGCAGTGTAAGTTCACATGACTGGCCCACTGTGCCCAAATGACATTGTTCATCATTGAAAGTATTTTTTTTTTTTTTTCAATTTATTTTATTTTTTAATAATCAAGAATAGTACTTATAGACAAGTGTCAGGATTAACACTAGCCTCTAAGTTTTAGTCCTAAGACTTGCATAGTTGTTTGTGAGACCAAGTTTTCACTGCACATTCATTTGATTATGTTTTAGACTAAAACTGTAGTCTTAATCAAATATTTATCTTTTAAAATCATGTCTTTAATATTTATATGTTTAATTTTAGTAAACATCTTGTGACTTCTCACTGTCTCATTTTAGGCTGAAAGCACATCAGCGACTGCACACGGGGAAAACATTTAACTGTGAATCAGAAGGATGCACAAAGTACTTTACCACTCTCAGTGACCTGAGGAAGCACATTCGTACTCACACAGGGGAGAAGCCATTTCGGTGGGTTACTTTGTCATGTTGTGTTTACAGATTTACCAGGATCTAACTTTCTCCTGCCTTGGTATTCTACTTTAGAAAAGAAATATCTACCTATCTATCAATCTATCTATCTCATTTATTCTGCAATATCCCTTCAGTTTAAAGTCTGTTTGGTTTTTCTGTCTGAGAAATCACTATCTTATAATTACCATTTTGATGGGAATGATGATTAAAAAGAATGTAGAAATAAACGTTGTTCATTGGTCAAGTTGCAAATGTGCATAATTTAAAGAAGAGATTTGAATGTATATTTTTAGTCATCTGTGCACACATTACACCCTTACTGCAGGTGTGACCATGATGGCTGTGGTAAAGCTTTCGCTGCTAGTCACCACCTGAAAACACATGTGCGGACACACACTGGTAAGATATAATGTTTCATCATTTGACTTTGAATAAGGGAAATGGGCTGCCACTCATAATACTACTCACTGCATTGTGCTTTTCATGGTCTTTTGACCTATTAGTCTGTCACGGTCAGAATATAATGCTACAGTTTCTGCATTAATCCCGTTATAACACTAGCTAAACAGAAAATTTTGATTTTGTGTAGTATAATCTCTGTTCCTTGTTCCCAACCAGGAGAGAAGCCCTTTTTCTGCCCTAGTGATGGCTGTGAGAAGACGTTTAGTTCACAGTACAGTCTGAAGAGTCACATTCGGGGCCATGATAAGGGCCCTTCATACCCAATTAGCTTCAGCCATCCTCTGTCAGAGGTGGGTCACTTGGTTTTGTTGTGAAGTGAACAAATTTCCAGTTTCCTTCTTAACCAAAATGTGTAGATAGTATTGGTGTTTTAGTGATTAAACCCCAAAAGGCACACTAGACACAGTGATATTGTTTCATGTAGTCAGATTACACTCTGTGCTGTTTGAATGTCATCAAAATCTGCATGAATGTTGCAAAATGCAGAACTCGATGTCACTGTCTGGAGTTTTCACAGTAATGCAACTGAGATCCAATCATTTATTTGATTATTTATTACCAGTTGTTATTTTGGCCATTGCTGGCACAAAAATCAAATAAAAGTTAAAACCACTTTTGTAAGAATGTTTTGGATTGTTATAAACTCAGCAAAGTGCAGGGTGTTTCATTATAGATAAAGATTCATAAATAAAAAAAGTACAGTCAGTTAACATGTCTGTTTTATCATATGGATTCTGTTGATGGTGTCCATCACTGGTTAAGCTTCATGAATGCTCTTTTACAGGATGCAAATCATTCACTGTGCCTCAGTGATTTGAGCCTCATTTCCACAGACTCTGAGCTTCGAGAAAATATCAACAATGTGAGTGTTCGTCAGCTCTATAAATGTTTTTTTTTGTTTTGTTTTTTAGTTTCACTGAAGGCTAGTGCTGTGACTGATTTTTCTCAACATTTAATCTATCAATCACCTGTTTAATATTTTACACCAGATCAGTCATCAAAGTTAACAAATTAAGGAAATAAGGACGACATCTTGGCAAGTGAAAATATTAGATATATTCGACTATATTCAAAATATTTTCACTTACTAATGTCATTTTTGCATTGTAAATGTACAGCAGGGTAGGGATGTCACAATACCAAAAATCTAGTAGTTGGTACCGATACCACCAAAAGTACACGATACTCGATACCAAAGTCGATACCACGGTGTGGTATAAAAATAAAATTTCAAAAATAAAATAAAAAAAACTCTCCTGGAGGACATCCTCCTCTGGCTGATACTAGCAAGGGGGGGATAATAGTTATCTAACACTGTCTGATAATGAGTGGACGTGTACTCCTGAACGCACACACACACCCACACCTTATACTCTGAATGTAAGCATTAGTTTAAATTCACTGATATGGTGGCAGACCAAAATGATTTATTAAAAGCATGAACATGTGAATAATTGTTAGTGACATTAGGCTACATTTAGCTGACAGGACACGGGCTGAATGGCTATGCATGGTGGCCCATTCTGAGGTAGTTTATAACACTGCAGTGTGTTAGCGTCATTAACAAATAACAGGCTATGCAAATATTACATGGAGCATAACGTTAGCTGGTTTCACGGCCACAATGCCAACTGCCTCAAACAAATATAATATAGGACCGCCTTTCAGGTGCTTCGCCAAATTCCAAGTGTGTCCTCACTTTGTTTGAAATGAACGATAGCATCAGTTGCACACCGGAAACCAATACTAGCTTTCCTTTCAACGAGTCGGGGCGGAGCTAAACTTGTTAAGCTAAGCTAATCTTTTGTAGTTTTTCCCGTGTGCTTGTAGGCGTTCCTCTTCTTCACCACTTGTGGACCGTCTAAAACACTTGCGTGTATTTGCTGCCCCCATCAGGTCCGGAAGAATTGCAACCTCTGTACTTTCGTTACAATTGGTACCAACAGAAATGCAGAAAAACAAGTACCGTCACGTTTTAAGAATGTTGGTACCGACTTGGTACCGAAGTATCGGTTCTTGTGACATCCCTACAGCAGGGGGCAGTCTTGCCACCTCACAGCTCCAGGGTCCCTGGTTCAGTCCTGAGCTCAAGTCACTGTTTATGCATGACAACGAGTTTCTGTTTTCGTGTGGGTTTCCTCTAGGTTATCTGGTCTTTTCACTCTCTCTCTCTCTCTCTGTCTCTCTCTCTCTCTCTCTCTCTCTCTCTCTTTTGTGTCAGTATTAACTTAATGTTTATTAAATAGGTTATTAAATAAATTGTACTAAATAAAGTATTCAAATTACTATTAAAATTACTATTGACATACAACTATCAATATCTTAAAGTAAGTCATAATCACAAATGAAAAGTATAAGTAAGTATACTTATGATATAAAGTTGTAAAAAATAATTTCCTGTTATATTTGAACCTTTTGACCTTGTGTTTTATGAGTATCACTCACTCCACTATGTACATGTTACAGTCTCAGAACTTGGATCTGAATAATATCACTCCTGTGAAGATATTCGAGTTGATGTTACAGAGCCCTGAAGACAATGTTAGTCAAGATGACCCACATCCATCTGGCAAGTACCTCACAAAATTAATTAGACAGTATGTGTTACACAGGTATCAAGCATGGCAACACAGTCATATTTCATTTTTCTGCCTTTTTAGACAACCTAGTGGAGGCTTTTGGCTTGGAGACGCCACCGCCTGCAGCAGTGACGGATACATCCACTCTCCTGCCCTTTTCTCAGATGCCTTCATCCTCCTCCTCTTCTAGTTCACTCACCACTCCTGTCCTAGAGAACTCCACACAGCCTGGCTCCTCTTCCTGCCAGGCAACAGCCACCAACAACTCCACACACACCTCTCCACAGTCTGCCACTTTCTCCTCTTTCCTCCATACCTCACTACAAACACCAGAAGTGCCCACTCTAGTTGCACCCGCTGCCACCCAACACTACACCCCAGTGGTGCCCACAGCACCTGACGGCTCCCTACCAGTCTCTCTCCCGACAATGGCCAGCGTCTCAAGTCCTGCATCAGCCATCAGCACAGGAGCAGCTGCAGTAGTAACGCACACAGTGCCTTTAGCAGGCAGTGCCAATCTGGCGCCCACACCCACCATCACCATTGCTCCTACGCAGGGCCTCATGCAGCCCAGCCTTGTCATGTCTGACCAGAATCTGCAGTGGATCCTCAGCAGTGCTGCCAATGCACAGCACAATCCTGAACAGCAGGTAAGAACCAAGTCAAGTCTGTAATTAACTCGGAATCCTTTAGACGTGACATACTAATAAATTGCCTTTTTACTGGCTTTTATAGTGGTGCTTGAAAGTTTGTAAACTTTCTATATTTCTGCATAAATATAACCTAAAACAAGTCCTAAAAGTAGATAAAGAGAACTCAGCTAAACAAATGAGGCAAAAAAATCATACTTGGTCATTTATTTATTGAGGAAATTATCCAATATTACATATCTGTGAGTGGCAAAAGTATGTGAACCTTTGCTTTCAGTATCTGGTGTGACCCCATTGTGCAGCAATAACTGCAACTAAATGTTTGTGCTAACTGTTGATCAGTCCTGCACATTGGAGGTATTACTTGGAGGTATTTTAGCCCATTCCTCAGTACAGAACAGCTTCAGTTCTGGGATGTTGGTGGGTTTCCTCACATGAACTGCTTTCTTCAGGTCCTTCCACAACATTTCTATTGGATTAATGTCAGGACTTTGAGTTGGCCATTCCAAAACATTAACTTTATTCTTATTTAACCATTCTTTGGTAGAATGACTTGTGTGTTTAGGGTCGTTGTCTTGCTGCATGGTGCACTTTCTCTTGAGATTCTTATCACAAACAGATGTCCTGACATTTTCCTATAGAATTTGATGGTGTAATTCAGATTTCTTTGTTCCATCAATTATGGCAAGGTGTCCAGGCCCAAATCATGATAACACCACCACCATATTTCACAGATGGTATAAGGTTCTTATGCTGGAATACTGATTTCTTTTCTCTAAACAAAACACTTTGCATTTAAACCAAAAGTTCTATTTTGGTCTCATCCATCCACAAAACATTTTTCTAATAGTTTTCTTATTTGTGATCTTTAGCAAAATGCAGACAGGCAGCAATGTTCTTTTTGGAGATTAGTGGCTTTCTAGTTGCAATCCTGCCATGCACACCATTGTTGTTCAGTGTTCTACTAATGGTGGGCTCATGATCATTAACCAATATGAGAGAGGCCTTTAGTTGCTTAGAGGTTACCCTGGATTACTTTGTGTGACCTTTGTTTCCGCGTCTTGTTCTTGTAGTGGTCTTTGTTGGTTGATCACTCCTGAGTAACTGATGGATCCCTGTTCTTTAAATAACACAGTGTGCTCACTCACACCTGATTGTCATCCCATTGATTGAAAACACCCGATTTTAATTTCACCTTCAAATTAACTGCTAAACCTAGAGGTTCACATACTTTTGCCGCTCACAGATAAGTAATATTGGATCATTTTCCTTAATAAATAATATTTTTGTCTCATTTGTTAAATTGGGTTCTCGTTGTCTACTTTTTTAGGACCTGTGTGAAACACTGATTATGTTTTAGGTCATATTTATGCAGATTATATAGAAAATTCTTAAGGGTTCACAAACTCTCAACACCACTGTATGTAGTTTATGTGCAATTAGTACAGACAATTTTGACATTTTCTTGTACTGAAAGAAGGGAAAACATGTTTAAATGGAACATACTTGGAACCACAGTGTATTTAAAATACACGACTGTGACACACACATTGGCACTCTGTCCAGGATGTACCCGGCCTTGTGCCCGATGCTCCCTGGGATAAGCTCCAGGTTTCCCCGTGACCCTGAAAATTATTAAGCGGTATAGAAGATGGATGGATGGACTGTGACACACATTGAAAATTCATGTAAAGATCTTGAGATTGGAAAGACTAGTCTAAAGACAAAGTCTAATCAAAATTCTTCTTTTCTAGTTTCATCCCGTTTCCAACACTGGAGTGATTCAGTAAAAACATAACCAGATTTCTTACACTTCCCAAGTTTTGTGGTTTCCATATTCAATCACCCAAGGCCCTGCAGTGTAGTAGCAGGGAGAGATATCCAATAATTGGCTCTGATTGATTTTGGCCTAACAAAATTGAAAACATTAATTGCTTTTCTAATTATACTTTTTTATTCCAAGTATTCTTATGCATTCCCTTACTTAGGGCCCAAAAGTGGAAAAGGTCTTCTTCACAACAGCCATACCTGTAGGAGGGCATTCAGGTATGATTAAATTGCATCCAATGTTGTTTCAGTTGTGCATTGCAGTGTTATGCCACACTTAATTTATATAAGTTTTTTTAGGATGGAAATGCATGCTTGCAGTAGAGCAGTAGGCACTGTGTGTGTGTGTGTGTGTGTACTTGATGAGCCAGTTTGTTCTGCCTCAGGGAACCCTGTGCAGCAGATTGGCCTTAGTCTCCCAGTCATCATCATTAAGCAGGAAGAGGCATGCCAGTGTCAGTGTGCCTGCAGAGATTCAGCTAAAGAAAGGAGCTCCAGTCAGAACGCTGCCCCCTCACAGCAAAAGCCTAAAGACATATCTCCACCACCTCCAACTCCTTCGGTGACACTTGCTGTTTCAGATTGCTGTTCCACCAAGGTGAGCACTCCATTTTCCTCTGGCTCCACTCAGACTTTCCACGGTGAGGCAATGGTGTCCAGTTCTCCCTCAGACAGCCTGGCCAATGTGGATGTAGTGGACCTACTCAGCCCTGAAACCACCGCCAACATTGAGGCACTGCTGATGGTCGCTGATGAGTTCTCCTTGGGTGAGGGCAACAGCGACACCACCACCTAGAGGAAGTTGAGGGTTAAACCCCCTCAGTCATTTCTTTGCATTGAATTTTTTTTTTTTTTATTGGCACCATTATTTCTAACGTTATGCAGTTTCAATCTGATTCATAAGGGTATCTTGTGTAAACCAGGGGTCGTGTGTGTCAGACATCCCAGTGTAAAAAGGCTATGATCTATGATCAGCTTTGGCCTTACTTGTTATATAAAACATGATCTTCCGGACATGGGCTGCTTAATACATGTGAATTTTTAGCTAGTATTTTACTCACAGTGCACTCTGATTAATTCAGATCTGTGCTATTTGTGCACTTTCAGATTATGGAAATGTCCCTACTGAAAACAGAGGTTTGTAATAGCCATTTGTTTGAGGTTGCTTCACTGTTTGCACTGTATAATAATTGTCCTACCAGACATTCTCATGATGTGCTATGGTCTGTTCAGCCGACTCTAACGGTCCCTGTAGCATATCAGAGAAAGGGAGTATAAAAAAAAAACCATTTGGACATATGGCTGTGGTTAAAAATGCAAAGAATCAAATAATTACTATCTACTAACTCAGATTTAAAAAAAAAAACTTGAGCAATATTATAAATCCTAATTATTCAGATGGTAACATTTCGTTATGAATCAAGTTACTTAGCCTAGTTTGGAATAGAATAGGAAATTGTATAAGGTACAGGCCAGTCATAGATTGACAACAACTCAATGCACTGAGAACTATCCACCAAGAACCAAATGTTGACCAGTCACACTGAAAATAGAAAAATGAAATATTGTTTGTCATTCACCAGAATGTACTGCACGTAAGCGTAATTGGTATATCGGGCCCCCTGAATAGATAATAAAGCCCTTTCAGGCTGCAGTCATTCAAATCCAGAACTTGCCATGTGCTATGAAAAGTATTTTATGTGTAATTTATTTAGGAAGACTACAGTAGCCCATGAAATGTGATTCTAAAGTATCTTGAAGCAGTTTCTGTCAACAGAAATTACTTGCTTTTAAGTGTAAATGATAGGTATTTGTGGTTGGCTGCCTGTAACATTAATTTAATTTTTAGATGTTAATTTATTAAAATCCTTTCTATCATTAAATCAATGCAGTACATATTTTCGATAAAATAGCCTACTTTTTAACTTGGTGGACCAAGTTATTTTCTTCGTCTTTGTTTGTTTGATGATCTCAGCCACTTTTTCTTCTTCTTGCCTTTAGGTTGCAGGTCAGGCTGGGTAATTTCCAGCCTTGTTGCTGCTTTGTTGTTACTGAAATGATTTCGGCCTCTGACCTTTCTTCCTTTATTTAGACCCATGTAAGTCTCACTGTTGTGGCCTGCTCAGGGATATAGAAAATCAAAGCAGAGGTATACAGTCTGTCCCTGAAAATACATACAAATGGCAGCAGAACTGTAAGAGCTTGAGCTGTTGTGTAATACATGCTTGTTGTGCATTACCAAGCCAAGGTTTAGATAATCAAGAGAATGTCTAGTTAACTTCCCTGCACCAGTAAGCCAGTTTATACACCACTGCTGTAGAGGTTTTAATAAGTTTATTATAATGTAAATGTCGTGTGTTTTGAAATTACAAATGTTTAAGCCCTTAGATTGTATTTGTATTTTTGTATAGAACTATGTGGGGTAATCACACTTTGGATTTGACGTGGAGGACACGACACTGCACTGCCTGTTTCCTTTGCAACCCACCTGTCACCAATTCACAATGCAGTAGATTTTGGAATGTATATGTATTTTTTTTCCCTGGGGCAGGGGGGGCACCTGGGTTAATACAGGAAATACACAAACATATTGTGCACTGTGGCATGGAATGGCTACTGTATTTATTACCCACCTTCAGGATACTGCCTTACAGTTTTGATACAGTGTAGCTTTTGGGCTACTACAATTTTTTTTATGAAAGGACTTGCAACAGAACTTCACAATCCTCACAAACTGTGACAAACTATTTCTCATTACATGACATTAAGGATGAGAAATTTGGCTAAATGTCACCTAAATTTGATTAAGGACTTTTTTAGCCAGTTATTTTTTTAGTCATAATACACAGTCACAGTTTAACACAGACAGTTTCTGACCTTTTCAAAATTTATGAAGAGCCTACAGCTATTAAAGTCTTTGCATGTCAGTGTGCTGGTTTATTCTTTTATATTATTTAGTGTTCACATTGTATTTGGAAAAATTCAAACATTCAATTGCAAGATTTTACATGATCAGCATAATGAAAAGGATGCTTTTGTCACTACTCAAATGGGGTCCAATAACAGGAATGATTTGAAGTCATAAAAAGGTTTTGTGTTGTATTGTTTTGTAAAATTAGTCAAGGCAGAGTGAGCACTAATTTTGGCCAAACCATTGTAGAATTAATCTATGCAAAAAAAATTATTTATTTATTTTTTTTTTTTAAATGTTGGTGTATTTTATGAACCCAGATCCCTCAACCAAACCTCAGCTCCCTTTGTAAATACTGAGTGAAATAACACCTTGCTTCAGTATTTAATTGTTGTTATGCAAGTTACCACTAGTGCAAATCAACTCTGTTAAGTTGCAATTAATATGTAAATGTACTACACAAGCCTTGCTACTGGGAGCAGGAAGATCTGGTCATTAAAGGAGGCCTACTTTAGTCAACAGCTATATTTGAATCTTGTTATTTAACATGACTGATTTGTGTATGGGCATTGTAATAGTTTAACAGTCGTCCTTCCACTGAAAGTTTGAGGTGCCCCAACATTATTGCATGTTATCCAAAGGGGAAATTTTTTGTTTGTTTGTTTGTTTCCCCCCCCATAAGTAATACAATTCTGTTGTAAGAGTTGTAATTGTCCATGGGTTTTTTCCCCCTCCTCTTTAATTTTGGTTTCAACAGGTTTTTCCTCAACACTGGAATCCAGTGAGTCAACAAAGCTTACTCAGTATACTCCATTTTATCCTAAATTATTATTTACCTGTGAGCTCAGTTATTTCACATATGAACGGGTCAATTACAATAAACTGCCAAGTTCATCTTTCAGTTCTCATATTAGATGATTAATACAGACTGCTGTTTATTTTAGATACTAATTTTCTCCCAAATCTCCATTTGCTTAGATTGTGAAGTTAACCTTGTTTTCCAGATAAAAGCAGAACATTGTAGCATGCAGTTGGTTGTAAATAAATAAATAAAATCAGAGCAAACTTTAAAGGGTGACAAGATAGGGAGACACAAAATGCTTCCAACAGCCTGCTTTTGATACCCAAAGTGTGACGACAAAATATAAAGGATCTGTATTTTTAACGAATGTACAATGTGAAAATGCTCTCATATGCTTGTTTTGTATAAAGTATTATGGCAAAGTACTAACTTTTTGAACTAAATTAAGCAATATATCAGTGAAATCTTCACAGGCTTGTCTCCATTATTTATACATTTCACATCCTTTTATTTGTTATTTACATAAAAGTCTCGACTTAAAATACTGATCATAGAGTAAAGTCAGCTTGATTCGTTTGTTCCTGAAATGATGCGTCACAAAGGCCTTTTTCCTGCAAATAAACACACAAAGTAGTCAGCTGGTCCGGCAATCAAACGACATTCATATAGATTGGGGCACAGTTTACCTTTACTTTTCGCCGGATAGTTAAGAGATCTTGAACGATCATATTACATAGAGCAATCGTCTCTTCTATGGACGCTATGTTTTCACCTAGAGCTTCAGCATTGGCTGGGGACTGAAACATGCAGTTAGACTTCCAAATTATGTCCAAGAAATAAGTCTGAGCTCTTGACAGAGGAGCTCACCTGCACTGCAGGAGGATGTGTCAGCTCTCCGTTTTTGGATTCATCTATTGGATTAAGAATCATTTGTTCAGTATAATTTCTAACAGTCGATGCAAATACATCTTGTAAACTCTTTTATTTATTTATTTATTTATTTTAGTAAAAAAGTCATGTTCCTTACCTGCGCCCGACGCCATCAGTACTTCCGAATGATAAATTGCATCTGAGTTAGCTTAATTAGACTACTTTATGTAGTGGAGTTCATTGGCTACACGTGTCACGTGCCTCTCACGGATTGTCTCACTGCGGCCTGTAGCGTGTTGACGTACTGGATGTTGTAACACGCATGGCAGTGGCTGCGTCCGAAATCGAGTACTCTGACAGTGCATACTGCATGTGATGCACGTCCGTTGAAACAGTACGCACTAATCAGTGTGTGTGTAGTATGAATACAATCCCGGACATACTACATCTGCCATGTTGGCAATGTCATGTGACCTTCGACGTCGTCATAAACGCTCAAATTTTAAGGGACCACCAGATTAAAGCAACCGCACTAACGGCAAAATGCACATCAGGAAAGTTAACTGAATTAGTAATGTAATGTGGGCGGGGTTAACAGGCTGAGGTAAATCCGTTACCGTTAGCTTGGCCGGCTGAGGCATGATGGAGATCACGAAAAAGGTTTCAAACGCTGTGACAACTGTTTTCTTGTTTAAACTGTAAACAAGTTAACTATTTATTCGGTTATTGTTAAACAAGTCCTGTTTAACCAAGGTTTAATACTTAAAAAGAGCCGACGCATTTTTTTCTGAGCTCGTCCGCACCAGTCCCGTTGCATTATGGGATTTTGACTCGCGTAGTGTCTATCGGTTGCATACTGCACAATCTCACCGGAAGCACTGCACCAACCGGGTATTTTTCACCTACTGTTTCTTGCATCGTGAGAATTCAGACATACTGGCGTGCTGCTTTTCGTCCATTGTGTAGTGGGGCAGTACGCCATTTCGGACACAGACAGTATGTCGCTAAGTAATTCATCTACGGTTAGGGTTACAGCATCCGGTACATAGTGGATCCAATATAGTTCATTAAGTATAAACTTGAAGATGACTTACAGGAGCTTGAGTAGGATATCTGAGCTCTTTGAAAGGTTAATGTCATTCACCTGTTCTGAAAATTTGTCCTGACCACTGCGCGTAGTGTGTTTTAGTCTTGATCGATTAAGGTCCCTTTCCAGAGCTTTCACACTAACCGTCCTTAGTGGTGGAATGAATTTACAACCTCAATCCGGACCGCAGAATCTGTCACTATTTTCAAAAAACAGACCCACCTCTTCCGTGAACACCTAACTAACCCCTAAAATGCCAACCCCACATTATCCTTTTGTATAATTATAATAAATAATTTTTTTTTTTTTTTTAAAGCACTACTCTGGCACTTACATCTTGACTATGCACACTTTGCGTTTCTAGAATTCAATTAAAAGAGTTCTCCACTTGATTTATCGCTTTGCTTGTATTTCCTCATTTGTAAGCCGCTTTGAATAAAAGCGTCTGCTAAATGAATAAATGTAAATGTAGTCTGAAATACCTAAAGACCATAAATTAAATTAAATAACAGTTTGGTAATGACATGATAATGGATTTGTGCGTTCAGTGAAGCTGATGTTGGACTTTTAACCAGAACAAGTGTGTAAACTGAAACCTGCTCAGGAGCAGTCTCATTCAGATTCATGACTCTCATCTATAATAAATAAATAGATAAATAATAATAAAAAAAAACACTGTCCATCTGAACAAGTTGAATTGAAGTGTTGGTGAGCAACGATGTGATATTACCATTGCCACCGACAGCACACCTCTAGGAGGACGTTACGGTTTATGGGTCTATTCAAAACTGCAAGCCTTCATGAACTGCGCGCGATTTCTTTAGCAAAAACATTATTTGGGGCACATTTTGTGTAGTAAATTGATAACTTGAAATAGCAAACTGAGCATAAACAAAAATATTACCCAATCCTTATAGATATAGTATACATAAGTTTGACAAAACCTTTTTAAAACATGTAGGCCTTAAAAAAAAAAAAAAAAGTTACTTAGATGCGTCCTTTATATTTAGCTTTTTTGTGAGCTAGCATTAGTTTATAAGTATTGTATATCACAAGGTAGGTCGATACACGTTTACTTCACGGTTCTCTGAAATCACTCGAAAAATTTCAAGAAGGCCATACTTTCATTACCCTGACTTTTCTTGCCAAACCACTGTTTGCTTTTTGTTTATATTGAAGTGCAGATGTTGAATAGAAGCTAACTGGATTTGTCATGAGTTCATGGCAGAGATTTTGTAAATACATTTTTAGCTTTGTAGTATAGAAATAATAGAGTTAGTTAGTATTATGGTGATTTGGAAAGCAAATGGAAACGATTACAACGACATTGTTTATAGTTCTCAACTACAAATAATAACTGATCGCTGGGGGCAGTGCAGTGCGTGTGATGTCAATGAGTCTGAGTAGTAATACCAGATCTAGCCACCAGATGGCAGTGAGATTATATATTTATGTACCATTTCAAAGAAGGTGTCAGTAACTTGTTTTACAATAACTTGTTTTTCTTGTAGTTAGTTTTATATGATGTTATCGACTGCCGGAGATTTTAAGGAAAAAAATAGCACAAATACAAAAACTTTTTTAAACTATTTTAACTCGACTATAATTCATTTTGTTTAATATTTCTGATTGATGACGTTCGTTTAATGAGATTACCCAATCAGTTATAGCTGGTTACATTTTGTATCTTAAAAATGATTAGAAAATGTAAGTTATACACTCGCCAACCACTTTATTAGGAACACCTATACACCTGCACATTCATGCAATTATCCAATCAGCCAATGCAAAAATCTCATGCAGATACAGGCCAAGAGCTTCAGTTAATGTTCACATCAAACATCTGACTGAAGAAAAAGTGTCATCTCTGACTTTGATTGTGGCATGGATGTTGGTACCAGATGGGCTGGTTTGAGTATTTCAGAAATTTCTGATTTCTTGGGATTTTCACATGCAACAGTCTGTAGGAGTGCAGACACTACATTTGGTCATTTTTGTGTGTTTATTTATTGAGAAACAGAAGAGCGAATCTCGAATCTGAGAATATCCAATATAAAACTAACTTTACGGCGGTGTAATTTTGACTTTACTCTCAAAATATTACGACTTTACTCTCGTAATTTGGACTTTATTCTCAAAATATTACTATTTTAATCTTGTAATCTATCCCCCCCCCCCCTTTTTTTTTTTTTTTTTTTTTTTTTAGGTGACACTAAAACGCCGTGGTATAATACAGCAAGGTCTTTTGTTTTGAAATGTCCAGACAGTGCTAGTTGACGCTTCCTAGTTGAGCTGAGCAGGGGGACCATGCTGTAATCTGTTGAGTAGTGTGTCTATGAATGTGTGCTCATTTGCTCGTACCTTGAGCTTGTCCTCACAGCTCTCTCGTCCTTTCCCAGTGAGAATCAGAGCAATGTGTAAAGAGCTGAAGACCTCAGTGCTGCTGTTATTGCCGCCCGACACGAATGGGCCGCTGGCGCAGAGCAGACACACAGCAGGTGAGTTCAGCTGTTATCCGGCAGCATGATGCAATTTTGTGAACATTAGCGTGTAAGCACCTGACTAACGAAACAACTCCATGAGTAAATAATTCTGCTTCATAGATGTGTATACTCTAAAACCTGTTTAAAGTGCGAGTGTCGTCAGTTTGCAATTCAGTTTGTCAGTTAAATAGAAGGTACAATGTGCAGTCGGATACAGTACTTCGAAACAGTAGCTAAATATGCTGAAACACTTGTGCTGTGTTTAGTTATGTGTTGTTGTTTTGAGAAATTAGCGGCTGTTGTGCCGCGCTTAAGTCACAGGGAGATACTGCTAGCTCAGTCACAATGGCGTTTAATAGGAGAAAGAAATGACACGATAATGAGATGACGGCCATATTTCGTTGTTCGTGCCTAAAACAAAAGGCAAGAGCTTCTTCCTCACTCACTATTTTCAGCGGCACGGCACTGTCATCCTTATTGCCTTAAGTAGAGGAAACGGCTAATGTTGGACTCCAAGTTCCAGAATGCAGTGCGGCTATTTTAGTTATCAAACACTCTGATAATGAGTGGACGTGCACCCACACCTTATACTCTGAATGCAAGCATTAGTTTAAATTCACTGATATGGTGGCAGACCAAAATGATTTATTAAAAGCATGAACATGTGAATAATTGTTAGTGACATTAGGCTACAGTTTGTTGACAGGACACGGGCTGAATGGCGAAGCATGGTGGCCCATTCGGAGGTAGTTTATAACACTGCAATGTGTTAGCGTCATTAACAAATAACAGGTTATTGCAAATATTACATAGAGCATAACGTTAGCTGGCTTCACGGCCACAATGCCAACTGCCTCAAACAAATATAATATAGGACCGCCTTTCAGGTGCTTCGCCAAATTCCAGGTGTTTCCTCGCTTTGTTTGAATTGAACGATAGCATCGGTTGCACACCGTAAACCGATACTAGCTTTCCTCTCAACGAGTCGGGGCGGAGCTAAACTTGCTAAGCTAAGCTAATTTTCTGTAGTTTTACCCGTGTGCTTGTAGGCGTTCTTCTTCTTCACCACCTGTGGACCGACTAAAACATTTGCGCGTATATGGTGCCCCCTTCAGGTACGGAAGAATCGCAACCTCTGTACTTTAGTTACAATTGGTACCAACGGAAATGCAGAAAAACAAGTACTGTCACGTTTTAAGAATGTTGGTACCGAAGTATCGGTTCTCGTGACATCCTTAGTGTGTATATGTATGTGTGTATATTATATTATACTATAGTTTTCATGTTCTCCCTGTGCTTCAGGGGTTTCCTCCAGGTACTCCCCTTTCTTCCCCCAGTCCAAAGACTTGTGTTGTAGGCTGATCGGCATTACCAAATTGGCCCCAATCCAAGGGGCCCCCACCTTGTGCCACAAGTCCCCATGGGGAGGCGCCTGGGTCCACGACTCTTTGTATAATAAGTGGTACAGAAAATGGATGGTAATTCAAAGATGATCAAATGTTTGCTTGTCCAAGTATGTCAAAAAGCCAACAATTTCCATGGGCTGCACTTATTTTTTCACATGACTGTACTTTTGGCCATGTAGTTTAGTTAGTGATCTGTTAGATACTGAGCAGTATGTTGACTGCAGTTTTGAAATGAAAACATTTAATAAAGCTTTGGAACCATAATTGCTTGAGTAGAGTTTATAGATGAAGAGGTAAGAGAGAACCAGTATATTTGAGAGAATTTTTTCACAGATTAAGCTCAAGCACTGCTGCATCAATCTCTTTAGGCAAATATGAAGCAAGACTAGCTCCAACATCAGGCAGTCAAACAGTATTTTGAGTAGTGTAGGAAACCATTAGCCAAAGTGAAAGTAAACTTGGAATTTAACATTAAAATATCTCTATTGCACCTTTTCTAGATCTCATATTGATTATAAATATTTGTATGCTGGATGTTCAGGTGTGTGTTTTCCTTAATAGACAAGTCTCATATTTTTATGGAAAATTTGAATTACATTAGTATACTGAACAAAATGATGTTGAGAACATTTGTTTTGCACTTCACCATAGGTACCCAGGTTATCAGGTGATTGCTACACACCTTATTAGTTATGTCAGCTGTATGTGAGAGAAAGCGAGACCTTTCTGATACTCATTAATTATCTGCCATTATGTTAATAATGAGCTATTCGTGTGTGTGTGTGTGTGTGTGTGTGTGTGTGTGTATATGTGTGTATATATAAAACGTCAGCACATGCTGCCTCTTAGACATACTGTGCTGTAAGTGTATGCAAATTGTGCACACTTCCCTTGTTCTGAAATTCCTTGTTGTATTTTTAATTTCTTAAAACACAGAAGGAGCACAAATCCTCCACGCCACACTAAAGGCTCTGAAAGAAGGCCAGGTCATTGCTGTTCCCACTGACACGATCTATGGCCTGGCTTGCTTGGCTCAGAATTCAGAAGCTATCAAGAGGGTGTATGATATCAAGGGCAGAAATGGCAACAAGCCTTTAGCCATTTGTGTTGGAGAAGTACAAGATATATACAAGTGTGTTTCTTTCATTTATTGTTAAATCCCTTATGTTTAAATTACTGCAACATCCTAAGTGTGTTTTGTTCTAAGGTATTGTAAAGTAACTGTTAAAGAAGAGCTTCTGAAAGATCTCCTTCCTGGACCGGTCACTCTGGTTCTTGAAAGGTCTGAAACACTGAATGCGGACCTCAATCCATTCACTAGGGTGAGTCTACCAATATGGTTATACCCATTATAAAGGTTGGCAAGTAGGTGTGGTGATGTTTTTTTCTCCCCTGATGTGTCACTTCCTTGTGTTTGTGACCTGTAGCTTGTAGGTGTCCGCATCCCAGACCACTGCTTCATGAGACGCTTGTGTCAGATGTGTGAAGAGCCGCTTGCTCTAACAAGTGCTAATATCAGTACACAGTCAAGCACTCTTGCAGTTCATGTAAGTACAGCTGTGTCCGATGTTTGCTTTTTGCTCTCTAAGAGAGTGTCACGTGGTTCTCTTTTAATGATTTTGCTTTATAGGAGTTTGAGGAGCTGTGGCCAAGATTAGCCATTGTAGTGGATGGTGGCCCAATAGCAGATCAAAGTCGACTGGGCTCGACAGTTGTGGACCTCTCAGTGCCTGGCAGATATCGCATTATAAGACCTGGCTGGTAAGCATCCTGCCATTAAACATCAAGTAACTTTATTATTATTATTATTACCAAAAACGGGTTCAGTGGTGGACAAATTGCCAGCACCAGTGCCTGAGACAAGCAGATTTCACCTCACAATTAATCCAAAATGTTGGACAATGACTTGGTGACTTTTTGTTAACGATGCAAACATGATGTACTGTATTAGACTTTACTAGGTGAGGACTCCATCATTTTCTGTAGGCTTTATTAACACACAATTATTAGCTCATGAAGACATTATTAGTAATAATTTATTACGTTTCGTTAGTTAAGACTTTTTAGCCTTGTCAATTAGATTTCCATGGAACTAAAACATGTAACTGTGCAACATGCTGGAACTTTTACTTGCCCTGTGGGATAGCTAATAAATTTATGATTTGTCCTTCCCAGGTGTAACTTCTCTTATATTTTGTACTCTCTTAGCACAAAAATTACTTAAATTCAAAAGTTGTTTTAGGTTATTTACGCACCTTCTTCCAAAATCTCTTCTTTTCTTACAGTGCCTATTCAGCCACAGTTGCTATACTTGAGAAGAAATATGCGTTATTGGAGGATTCTTCCAATTAATGAATGTTTTGCTCTCATCTGTTATCCCGCTAAAGCGCACAACCATAAACTGTTTGACATCCACCTGGATTCTAAATTATTTGACTGAGAAGCCAATACAAAATAACTACGGATGTGTCTGGAAATTAGAGTAGACTCATCCATGTGAATATTTGTCTTCATCTTTGTATTGTCTGACTTTAGGGTTTTCATAAAAGTCAGTTTTTCATACCACTTTTACTAAATAATCGACCTTGGCATCATAGCGCAGACTTTACTCCGGTGATCAGCGTTAGTGAAATACCGTGGTTATTGTTCTGGTTCTCAAAACATTTGTTAGCTTGGAATATTGAGATTATTCTCTCAGACATCAAATATAGGTCATTGAACACTCAGTTGAAGACTTCAAAGTGCTTTGAAATGTTTTACTTATAATGTTTATTTAATTTTTGACTTATTTGAACCTTTTATTTATTGTTATTTTCAATAGTTACACAGATTTATATCTTCAAGATACCATTGCAAGTTTATTGTAGCCGAAGTTGCATTGAGGACCAAAGATGATTCAATAATACTGTGCATAATATTGAAAATTACCTCTGTTTCACTCAGAACAATACAAATAAAAAAAAGAATACAAATTAAATCATATTTTGTTCAGATTTACTGTGTAGATTTTTTTTTTTTTTTTTTTCCTCTCTCTTTTTCTGTTTACCTTTTATGAATGATTTCATAGTGGAAGAGAACTGGCTCCATGAGTTCATTCCATTCCAATGTTTCTACTTGTCCAGAGTAGTTTTTGTGGAAACAGACAATTATGTACCTAACACAGGGTTTGTACAATATGCTTGAATGTAGCTTTTTGAAATAGCCATATTTTATCTAGTGGTGTGTAAAATGGTCTTGAATTATAAAAGGTCAATAAATACAGCATCAATAAATAACTTTAAAGTGTTTATTTTCGATTGAACACTAATACAATCTTTCACTTAAAATAAGACACCCCGCTGCACCCCCTCCCTCACTCTCATTTTGACAGAGACAGCTCTGGTACAATTTTCAGACACTTTTAGCGACTTTTTTTCTTTCAGAAAACACCTAGTGACAAATCTTAGTAGCTACCTTCTGTAGAAGAGAGTGACCAGTATTGCCCTGTGAGTGTGAGGTCCTGCTTTCCCACAGGTATCTCTCTCTCTCTCTCTCTCTCTCTCTCTCTCTCTCTCTCTCTCTCTCTCTCTCTCTCTCTCTCTCTCTCTCTCTCTCTATATTCAATGTACTTTATTGGCATGATTGTTTGTTTATACAATATTGCCAAGGCATGAATATAGAAAAGAAAGGAGAATTAAAAATAATCATAAAATAAAAATGATGATGGGAATAATATTAACTAGAATACATTATCTTTTGTTATTATTAATTTAAGTAAATAAAAAATTTAATAAAAATGAAAGTGACGGTGCAAACTGAGTCTCTCTCTGTGGCTACTCTGTTCAGTGAGGGGCAGAGAGGAGCAGCACACTAATTCAGTTCTAACTTTTTCTCTGAGTGACAATTTTACATGTAAATATAGCTGAAATCACAGCACAGCTGCTGTCTTTAACGTGTGTGTATGGTGATGTCAGTCAACGTCTTGGTTATAAATCAGAATTTTAGCAGTGCAGAGCAGCAGCTTGTAAATGACTGCTGGTTAACATTCAGTCTCTTAATGGGCCTATCACTATTTCATTCGCGTTCCATTGTCTGACAACAGAAACAGTACTTTCTAACGATACACTAAACATGTTGGTGCGTGCTTCAGTATTTTTGTTAGTGCACCAGAGCACCATCTTCAGGCACCAGTGTTGCCTGACAATGTATAATTTTGAGCCTTGCTTTAAAATAATTGGAAGCAGAAAAAAACTGCTTACCAATCACTCACATCAATACTTTATATTAAAGATGTTACTGAAGTATGCAAAAAAAAAAATTACCTCTGTCCACTTTATTAGGAACACCTGCACATTCATGTCATTACGTCGCTGTAGCACAATGCAAAAAGCCATGTAGTTACAGCTCAAAAGCTTCAGTCAATGTTCACATCAAACATCATAACGAAGAAAAAAAGTGACTTGAGTGCCATAGTTTTTGGTATCAGATGGGCTGGGTTGAGTATTTCACAGATTAGACAGTTGAAGACTAGGAAAGGACCAGGTGTTTATTTATTTATTTATTTATTTATTTATTTATTTCTCCTAATCTTCAACTGTCCAGTTTGGGTGAGTCTGTGCCTCAGATTCCTGCTCTTGGCTGACAGGAGTGGAACCTGATGTGGTCTTCTGCTGTTGTAATCCACCCAGTTCGATGTGTTGTGCATGCTGAGATGCTTTTCTGCTCACCATGGTTGTAAAGAGTTACTATATCCTTCCTGGCAGCTCGAACTAATCTGGACATTTTTCTCTCACATCTTTTATGAACAAGGTGCTTCCACCCACAGAACTGTTGCTCACTCAGTGTTTCCCAGGAGCTCAGCAGTTTATAAAATACTCAAATAAGCCCATCTGGTACCAATATACATGCCACAGTTAAACTCAGAGATCACACTTTTTCCATATTCTGATGTTTTGATGTGAACATTAATTGATGCTCTTGACCTGTATTTGCATGATTTTTTGCATTGTACTGCTGCCACATGATTGGCTGATTAGATACGGTTGATCCTAATAAAGTGGACAGTGAGTGTAGATTTGTTTCAGCATTACATAGTGTTTGACACTTTTTTTTCTTGACAAATATCGGTGGCCACTTTAAAATATGTTTGAAGGGCTGGTTTTTGTTCTATTTTTTCAATGTCCACCCCCCCCCAAAAAAAATGCAGATCAATTTATTTATTTATTAATTCGTTCATTTATTCATTCAAATTATGAAGGGGCATTACTGCAGAGATAATTTTATCTTGGTTAAGTTCAGAACATATATTGTTGATGTATGGAACATTCTCTGAAAAGACCATTTCTTTTAAATATGTGTTGCAACATGGAGATGTCACTTCTTGCCACACTCTTTATTGTAAGGGTCACTATGTTCCTTTGACATTCTGCATTGTAGTTAATGAAGATTAGCAGACGAAGGGCTTCTCTTCGTCTGTTCTAGATGCAAATTGAGCTTGTGAGACTGGTACAAATTTTTGAAGTCTCCCATTTATCATGCCTATATACAGCATCCTGCAATACACCAAAGCAAACAGGTCTGTTCCAAACTATTCCAATTAACTCCATGTCAAACAAGCCATCGCTTTTTCTCTTTACAAAACTGCTCAACCCATGTCCTGGTTAGTTCTAGATAGAGATCGGGCTCGTGTGGCTGGTAGTCCAGATATACCCGCCTGATTGTCTTTTTAGGTACTGCCCTCTCAATCTGTGTGCCCTCATGCCACTCATTGAAGGAAGTGATGGAGACGATCTCAGGCTGCACGTTCAGTGCTGCTTGCAGAACAGTTTCGTAGTATCTGCCGTTCACTCTGTTGCGAGTGTTGTGGTTGTTCCAGGGCCGTATACTGGTGTCAATATAGCCAGGGCCCACACTCGGCACAAAGAGCAGGTTGTTGCCATCACAAAAGGCCTTGAGGCCCTTCCAGTTTTGATGAGAGGAGCCATAGGAGAATCCGTTGGAAGCAAAATATGTATACATCCCATCAAATCCTCCAGCAAGGATGTCATGCTTGTGTTTCTCATCCACAATGAGTGCAATGAAAACACCATCATATGGGCTTCCACGCAGACTATGAGAGCCTGTAGAGGTTAGCAACTCTGCCCAAGCCTCAGTAGGAGTCAGGTAAGAGTCGTAGATATAGAAAAGAGGCAGCACTTTTCCATTGCTGATGGTGAAGCGGTAAAAAGCCGCATGATCTCCATACCTAAATGCACATATTTAATTTACCCCAGTGATCAACATGCGCAAAGTGAGACATTCCATGCATTATATTTGGACAATACTTTCACTAAGCTGCATGACTTCTTACATGTTCATGGTTCTTGCACAGATTTAAAAAGTATAATGCAAACTAGGTAAATGTCAAAATTTCAAACCAACCTGTCGATGATGTATTTGATGTTGTTATGTAAGCTATGATCAGTCCTTCCTTTATATGCCTGGATATGAAATGCCACCTGCAAAAGTACACAGTAAATCCTGGCAAGTAAGTTCCTTTATGTAATGTATTGCAAGACCTCCATAATCATCTGGTTAATTCTTCTTCCTTTCAATACAAAAGCAAACACAGAACAAATGTAATATGCTTAGATGTGCAGCAGGCTTGGTGTCCTTGGTGACTGCAGTAACATTCAAAAAGGCATTCAGAATTCACCAAGGTAACCAAACCATTTAAGGTTAAAAGACCTCACATCTGAAAGGTTCAGAACTGTAGCTGTATAAAATGTTCAGAATTAACAAAGAAAGATTCATCTTTCCTTCTGTCTGTGCCCAAGGTGGCCTTAACCTCTTTAAATTTTTAATTGCAACCGAGGGCTTTTCTTTACACCAGGCAGAAATGTATTCATGCAGCCATACCGTTAAGCATTTGGCTGTGTTTGTGTGTCCTCTATGCTGAAAAGAGCTTTAACAAGAGCTATAACATCATTTATGTTCAAGAATAATAAAGTACATATTAGTGCTGTAACTCTATATGAACACATTATTCAGACTAAAAAGATAATGTGTTCTAAACAGATACAGATATGAATATGGGGTGCACTATTACTGCTGCTTTTGTTTTTAGAACGTTTACAAGAAAGGTTCACAAGGCCTAGAGGTGTGCATCAGGATTGGGATCCCATGTACAGTAAAAACCAAAAATGTTGCAGGAGGTTTTTACTTTAATGTAAAAAGTCAGCTATAAACCTTAAAGACCATCAGGGCCATGGCAACTGCATGGTGGCCAGGTACATACAAAAATATTAACATGAAAGCAGGTCTCACACACATCTCAAACACATCTCAAACAGTCTCACACACATCTCTCGAGTAATGTAACTGAGGCTGAGGAACAGTCGCAGACCATGCTGACAGCTGGCATTTCTACTTCTGTGGTTTTTTCCAGTGTTTTCCAGTATTTCCAGGGGTATGGTGGTGGTGGTGGTGGTGGTTGGGGGGGGTTCATATTTAATTACAAAAATATCTAATCAAATAAAATAAAAAATTAAACACCACCTGGTTTAGGCCACACCCAGTTTAGGTTTAAATGCATATACAGATATTTGGAGCACTAAACAAATGCAGATAGTGTCATTGCGTAACACCAGACCCTCTATTACATACAGTCAAAGAGCACTTTATTAGGAACACTATACTAATACTGGGTAGGGCCTACCTTTGCTCCTAAAACAGCTTCAATACTTTTTGGCATGGATTTCACAAGATGTTAGAAACATTCCTTTGAGATTCTAGTCCATGTTGATGGATTACATCATGCAATTCCTGCAGATTTTTTAAGTGCCCTTATATGCTGCAAATCTCCCGTTCTAACCCATCCCAAAGGTGTTCTATTGGACTCAGATCCGTGACCGTGAAGGCCACTGAAGAACAATGAACTCATTGTCATATTCATGAAACCAGTTTGAGATGACTTTTGCTTTGTGACATGGTGCATTATCATGCTATTAGTAGCCATTAGAAGATGGTAAATTGTGGCCATGAAGGGATGCACATGGTCAGCAGCAATACCCAAATAGACTGTGCCATTCAAGCAATGATTGATTGGTATTAATGGGCCCTACATGTGCCAAGAAAATATTCTCTACATTACTCCACCTCCATCAGCCTGGACTATTGACACAAGCCAGTTTGGGTTACATTCTGATCCTCTCATCTGTGTGCCTCAGCAGAAATCGAGATTCATCAGGTCAGGTCAGTGAGTTAGATGAGCAAATAGCATAGGTTTAAATCGGGGTCTTCAATCTTATCCACAAAAGGCCAGTGTGGCTGCAGGAGACCCACCTGATTCCATTTGTTTAACCTATTCATCTTTGCCTTCAATCATTATCAGGGTTGTCTCTTGCTTGGTTGGAATAAAAGCCTGCAGCCACAGTGGTCCTTTGCAGATAAGACATATATAATACTATTATATAATAATAAGACAGCATTAGACAAACAGCAATTTGAGAAGCTCTGTGAAGTTATGAACATTACCATTAGCATGATGAATTATTTCACAACATCAGTGAAACAACAGTTTGTTTAAACAATTTTTCCTTCTCACAACCTTTTCTGTCAAAAATGTTTCTGTCTAAAATGATCATAATAGTAGTAGGTGTTATTTTATGTCAGATTAACATAAAGTAAAGTGTTGTGTTTATATGCTTTATTATATATGCAGCCAATGTGTGTGTGCAACTGGAAGATCAGTTTAAATGCAGGTAATAGATGTTGGGGGAATCCATCCAGACATAAGGAACGGGAGTGTGATTTACAGTCCATGTAGCTTTCCAGATTAGACATAAAGTCTCTTATGTCATCATAAAACTGCAACAGAAAGGTACTAATGGATTGAGGTGATGCAGGCCACAACCATTTTCAGTCTGACACGTTAAATAAATGAGTATGGCATTTTGGAGGGGGTGGAACTACACTTACTTACCTGGGGATGAATCAGTATATAACGGCATATGATAATGATAAGAAAATTCTGCCTCATGCATATCCAGACATATACATATACTCTGTATTAACATCTTATGTCTTTGTGCAGTTGCAATATTCTCAGTTGAATTTAATGATTGCTCAAGTCGTATTGCAATGTATAGGCAGAAAGTAGTCCAGGCACCAAAGAAGCACTGTGGAAAGTAATAAGAATATTTTATATACATAGATTTTTCAGGTATATAAAATTAACTGTAGAATAATAATAATAATAATAATCAACTTTTTTTATATACCCCCTTTAAAGCAGCTTCTCAAAGCACTTTACACAATAAGAAAATACCAAGAAAATGTTTTTTTTTTTTTTAAATCACATAAAAACACAAAACATACAAAAACAGACTTGAATACAAAATGTTCCAAGCCATTAAAAAAAGCTAACCTAAAAAAATTAGTTCTTAGGTTAGATTTAAAAATGCTCAAATTCTGTGCATCCCTAATATGAGCAGGGAGTGCATTCCAGAGTCTAGGAGTATAGGACGAGAAAGCCCTGTCCCCTACAGATCGCAACCATGTCTGCGGGACAGCCACTAGACCAGCTTGAGAGGAGCGCAAATGATGCTTGGGAGTATAAAGTTAAAAGTGCAGACAGATACTGAGGGGTCAGGCCATGCAGTGCCTTATACGTGAGCATAAGGAATTTAAAATCAACGCAAAACCTGACCGGGAGCCAGTGCGAGGACTTCAGTATTGGAGTGATGTCTCCTGACACCAGTCAGGATCCTAACAGTAGAATTTTGCACATATTGCAATTTATTTAGTGTGGCTTTAGGAAACCCAGCAAGAAGTTGCAGTAATTAATACGAGAAAATACAAGTGTTCATAAGCCTTTCAGTCACAGGAGATAGCATAGTCTAGCGATATTTCTGAGATGAAAAAAGGAATTCTTGACAGTAGATTGTATGTGTGGGTCAAAAGACAGGGCAATGAAAGTATTGTTTGCACATCTATTTAATCAAAATGGAATTTTTTTCAGATAATTGTACTATTTTTCTCATTTCTGAAATAAATGCATCCTTTTTGCTGAGAGTGGCAAAAGAGCCAGGCTGATTTTTGCTCAGATGAATGAACCTAGTGAATGAGCCATTTTATGTTCTAGTAAAAACCTAACGGTGATCACAAAATATTTTTATGTTAAATATCATAACTGTATTTGAGATATTTAAAAACAAAGGTTATCACAGAAAGCTGGGGACAATTAGGTACACCCATCACCATAAATATTATGGTAGTGGACAGTCAGTCACTGATAACATGACATTTTCTGCAGCAGAAGAAGAAATCCTACAGTGCAAATGTGAGGCAGATAAAACAATGATGCCAGCAAAAATCAACTACATTCTGAAATTGCTGAATGCTATGCTAGGTTTGTACTCATAGTCCCTTCCGAAAGTATCAGAATGGCGAGGCAAATTCTTTTGTTTTTACAAGCCAAGGTTTATGAACCCTTTAGATGTTTCTGTATTTCTACATAAATATAACCTAAAACATCAGCAAATTTTCACACAAGTCTGAAAAGTAGATAAAGAGAACCCAATTAAACAAATGAGAAAAATAAATTATTTATTTTAGTCATTTATTTATTGAGGAGGATGATCCAATATTACCTTGGTGTCAAACTATCTGTACCTTTGCTTTCAGTATCTGGTGTGACCCCATTGTGCAGCAATAACTCCAACTAAATGTTTCCGGTAACTGTTGATCAGTCCTGCACATCGGCTTAAGGAATTTTAGCCCATTCCTCAGTACAGAACAGCTTCAATTCTGGGATGTTCGTGGGTTTCCTCACATGAACTGCTTGCTACAGGTCCTTCCACATAATTTCTATTGGATTAATGTCAGGACTTTGACTTGGCCATTCCAAAACATTAACTTTATTCTTCTTTAACCATTCTTTGGTAAATGACTTATGTGTTTAGGGTCGATGTCTTGCTGCATGCTGCACTTTCTCTTGAGATTCGTTTCACAAACAGATGTCCTGACATTTTCCTTTTACATTCAATGGTACAAGTCAGATTTCTTTGTTCCATCAATTATGGCAAGTTGTCCAGGCTTAAACCATGACAACACCACCACCATATTTCACAGATGGTATAAGGTTCTTATGCTGGAATACTGATTTCCTTTCTCTAAACATAACACTTCGCATTTATACCAAAAGTTCT
The DNA here is from genome assembly GCF_001660625.3 of Ictalurus punctatus. Classification (NCBI taxonomy): domain Eukaryota; kingdom Metazoa; phylum Chordata; class Actinopteri; order Siluriformes; family Ictaluridae; genus Ictalurus; species Ictalurus punctatus. The sequence goes on along the minus strand of NC_030416.2, from coordinate 20,645,610 downwards.
ATTTTGGTCTCGTCTGTCTACAAAACATTTTTTTAATTGCCTTCTTACTTTTTGGAGAGCACTGGCTTTCTAGTTGCAATCCTGTCATGCACACAATTGTTCAGTGTTCTCCTGATAGTGGACTCATGATCATTAAAATTAACCAATTTGAAAGAGTCCTTCAGTTTGCTTAGAGGTTACCCTGGATTCCTTTGTGACCTAATGGGCTATTATACATCTTGCTCTTGGAGTGATCTTTGCTGGGCGACCACTCCCAGGGAGGGTAACAGTGGTCTTGAATTTCCTCCATTTGTACATAATCTGTCTGACTTTGAACTCTTAAGAGATGGTTTTGTAACCTTTTCCAGTCTGATGAACAGACTGGAGCAACCACTCTTTTTCAGAGAGCCTCAGAAATCTCATTTGTTCGTGCCATGATGCACAACATGTACACAACATAATGCAGAAATATGTTTTGTGGCTATCAGACTCTGATAGAGCCCCATTCTTGTTCTTTAAATAAAACGGTGTGCTCACTCACACCTGATTGTCATCCCACTGATTGAAATCACCTGACTCTAATTTCACCTTCAAATTAACTGCTAAACCTAGCCGTTCACATACTTGTGCTGCTCACAGATATGTAATGTTGGATAGGTTCCTCAATAAATAAATGGCCAAGTATAATATTTTTGTCTCATTTGTTTAATTGGATTATATTTATCTACTTTTAGAACTTGTGTGAAAATCTGATTATGTTTTAGGTCAAATTTATGCAGATATACAGAAAAGCAGCACTGTAATGGCTAAATATATTTCATTATCATCTGATTGAATATGCAAAATGCATTCAAGGGCTCAACTGATGGTTTGTACAGGCTAAGCTGTTTCTATAACAGTAAGCTTCCTAAGGTACCTAGCTAACCAATGAATCATGCTTTGTGAGACAAGGCCTTGATTCTTACATTTGAAAGAAAAGGCTTGATTAACTAGAGCAGATGTGATAAAAGTAAGCAGTTCTTTTAAAATTGCACAATGAAATTGCAACAAAGAGCATGAAAACTATTCCCACATTACACAGTATGTTAGAGTAAGAGTTCACTACAAAACAATATTAAATTAAACATTAATTTAATTACACTAGGTGTCAATAAACATGTTTTTGTGTATTATTGGTTGGAAATTCAACTTCAATGTTGAATACTTTTTACAATTCCCGCTTTCTTTTGACCTGTAGTATGTTTCTAATAAAATTTTAAACACTGGACTGGTCATTTCTTATAAAAATATCTTTTCCAGGTAATAGATCCATTGACTTCACACTGAAAGGCCATAGCACATCTCAATAAGTGACGGGGAGTGCTGAAATGAGCGGGCACTGAGCAAACACATATTGTACATTATTGATGGGGCTCAGTTGGAGAACACTGCCTTTACACAACTGTCTCTTACTCTTAGGCATTACTCTTAGGCTATCCAACTGCTCATTATGAGCACATAATTACATGGCACTAGCACTGCTGTCCAGATATTTATATACATACACCTTTTCTATTTTAAAAGTCAATCCAGTCAGATACATCTGCTGGCTAAATTGCACTTGAATCAGCCATTCATCTAGGCTTAGGAAACTGCTGTCATCAGATACCTGTTTTGGTTTTTTTGGTTTTTTATGATTGACTGAACATTTTACCATACCAAGGAAATCCACCAACTACTGTTTCTTAGAGCTTCTACTTCAGCCACTCTTAATTAGCAGGAGAATTCTGAAGTTACATGGGTTGGATTACTAAGGAGTGTAATCCAACCCACAGACCACACAGGGTTAAAGTTTGATGAGGGGCTTTATATAATGGCAGGAGGAACGGGAGAACACCTGCTCACTGTCACTATACCAGTCAACTGCAGCAGTTCCTCAGCCCTTACACTCCTCATCATACCACTAATGCGAACATACACAATACAGTGTTATGTAAAAAGTATTTGCACCTATCCTGATTTCTTTTGTTTTTGTGTATATCTCATATTAACTGTTTCAGAAATTAAAACAAAGTTTAAGATAAAACAAAGGCAACTTGAATAAACACAAAATACAGTTTTTAAATGATAATGTTATTTATTGAAGCAAAAAAGTTATCCAATACCAAGTGGGCCTGTGTGAAAAGTTATTTGCCCTGTAGTTACTAATTCCCCAAATCGTTGAAACTGCATTCATAATGGGGTTCAGCTGTACTAAAAGCTATTTCAAAGGCTCTGGGACTCCAAAGAACCACAGTGAGAGCCATTATCTCCAAATGGAAAAACTCGGTACAGCAGTGAACCTTCCCAGAAATAACTGTCCTTCCAAAATTACTGGGCCTGGGCAACTTGCAATAATTGAGGGAAACATGAATTCTGCTCTCTACCAGAAAATCCAAAAGGAGAATGTCTGATATTCAGTTCATAAATTGAAATTCAAGCGCAACTGGATTATGCAGCAAGACAATGATCCAAAGCATAGGAGTAAGTCCTTGTCCTAGAAGTAAGGGAAAGACTGATCTCCAGTTATCGGAAGCATTTGGTTGCAGTTATTGCTGCTAAAGGTGGCACAACCAGATTTTAAATTTAAGGGGGCAATTCATTTTTCATATTGGTGATAGGTGTTGGATATCTTTTTTTGATTCAATAAAAAACTGTATTATGTGTTTACTCAGGTTGCCTTTGCTTTATGTTGTATTTTGTTTGAAGATCTAAAACTATTTAGTATGAGATACGCAAAAACAGTATAAATCTTTTTATTCTGTTTAATATTTTTTCGCAGCGCTGTATACAGCATTTTTAGTACCTTCTTGCAATACACAGTATTTTCTAATGTGTAAACTATTAAGAAGTTAACAAATCAGCTATACTTGCTAATTCAAAATGGCATGCTAACCTTTAAATTGTGCCTGAGTGCAGCATCCAGGATTGATGGAACCAAATCTTCAGAAGGCTCTCCATGATCATCAGCCAAACCCAGAGGATACCAGGACAGCACCACCACACCTTAGAGATAATACAGGTTCACTGTTCACAATGCATATCAACACTAATTTCAGTGTAATTCCTTTACTTAAATGTAATTCCTTTAATTAAAATTGACTTTTTTATTGTGAATTTTTGGCAATTTTGAGGTGTCACATGACCTACGACTACCATCACACACATGTGCAGTGGATTACCCATGAACCCCATAATTTAAACAAAAGGCGCATAAATTAAATTATTATAACCATGTCATCACACTAACAATGATTTTGCCTTAACCATATGATCATCTTAATAGTGTGGTATTAATGGTATTATTTTAAAAAATAAAAAAAAAAGACATTACAGTTTAATTGTATTTTTAACAACAGCGTGCTTTAAATAGTGTTGATAAATATTTAATCGTGTTATGTGACAGGTTCGAGTTTTTCTCTAAATTCTACTGTAGAGCCAGAAAGCCAGAAATATGGAGCTGTTCACTACTTGGTGCTGAATTTTGCAAAGCTAGTGAAACGTTACTTTTGTAATGAGGTGAAATTGAGCTTTACTGTTTTTGTTAGGCCGTCCTCTGAACCTGTTATACCGTGAGTTGCTAAATCCTAAAAAAAAAAAAAAAAAAAAAAAAAATTCTTTGAATGGTGCATGCTTCAGAAAACTTAATGTAGCCTAACAGATTGTAGGCTATTGTGCAGATAAGCACTTGCAAGATTCTTTCAGCAAGCCTTTAGAGAAATGTTTACTTATGAAAGTTCTATCTAGTCCCTCTGTCGCTTTCTCATTATGAAAAACACTGAACTTCCGGTATGCAGTCAACTGTATATTGCAAACGTGCATAGCCTATACCATAACTTGTACTTGAACTATAAAAGGCTCACACAAAGATCAGTATGGATAAAGAGATAAGTAGCCTAATGACTGGTTGGTACCTGCCCCTGCCGTGCTAATTTGCTCCATGTGAGACTCCAGCACTTCCGGATCCCTGGAGCTGTACGGCCCCAGTTCAGGATAAAAACTCGAGCCGATGTCCTCAGGGGGCACATGCCTTCCTTTGGGATAACTGGCTGCGATTTTTGGGTCCCAGTGTGGCACCAGGATGTGGTCCCAATGCAAGTATCTCTCATCCGTCTGCGGGTTCCCGTACCAGGTGTAGTAAAATATATGGATGTCGTGGGATACGCCTCTGTCCAGACTCGGGTTTGAGCCGGCTGCTTTTGCATTACTTGCTACAACGCGTTCCTGAGCGGCCGATGACGGGACGTCGCTAAAAACGGAGCGCCTGTCAACTTTCTCCCCCTTGATGGGCAAAAGGTCCCGATCTGAGAATCCATCACTCGGCTTCAGAGTCCTTAATCCCATCAGAGTCCCGAGCACGAGGAGCGCGAAGAGAAAAAGAAGCACGCAAGATCTTCTCCGTAGTCGAGCCATGTTTTCAAAAATGCACGTGAAAATAAAATCAGAAAACGAGCAGACGACAGTTTTCTCCGAGGGTGAGAACTACGCGTAAATGTCCACACCGACCTTCTTAACGTAATGAAACTTGTTCAGCTGGACAGCACTTGAACATCAGCCTCAGGCTAAATGTGGACACAACAGCACTGCATAATGAAAACCTTTACATGATTGCGGAGGATACTTCAGAGACTGCGTTACTGCTGATCCATACTTGAAGCTAATAAACTCCAAATCTGTATTGGCTACTTCCACAGGCAAAACAGCTAAATGTGAGGACGGAAAGTAAACACTGTAAACTGAGACGGTCTCTGACCAGTATTAAAGCCAAAGCGCAATTTCCAAGGTTGTGTCTCTTCACTTTAGTCCTAAATCCGGTAAAAACCTGCAATCCAATTATGTTTTTGTGCTAGCTGCACAGAAACAGTCACCATAAAGAACAAAGCTGTACCACAGAGGCGTAACGGCTGTGTATACAGAGCTTTCCCATCCCGCATATTATCTGAGCAGTAGACCAGCGCTAGCAGTTGGACATCATTTCACTGTCGCTGCATATTCCGTGCGCGCTCACCGCGTGCAGTTCAAGTTTCCTTAGAAGGGTGCGCGCGCCTAGGGGGCGGTGTTTCCTCTGGTTCAGTTAGCCTTTAGGTCAGTGCAATGTATATGTGCATGGAACATTTTATCCCTCACTCTATTCTATTCATGGAAATGCTGTAAGATGTTGTTTAGAGCTTGAGCTGATGTGTGTCAGAGTAGGTATAACGCTGCAGTGCATAATGGCAGGATAGCCTACTCCAAGACCAGAATTAGGAAACATTGGAAAGCGGTTCAGTTAGTAGCCCATGCACCATGACCCTGATCAGGATAAAGCAGTTACTGAAGATGACTGAATGAATCCTAAGCAGTGTATGCTGCATTTGGACATACACATTTCTGACTTCCATCCATTTTCCATATCATGCACAGGGTCGTGGGTAGCCTGGAGCGTATACCAAGAGACACCCTGGACAGGGCTCCAATCCATATCAAGGCACAGTTGCACATACTTGAACACTACAGACAATTTAGAAATGCCAATAAGCCGACAATGCATGTCTTCGGACTGAGGGACGAAATCCCTGAAGCACAGAGAGAACATGTGAACTCTGTACACACAGGGATGAGGTGGGAATCGAATCCTAAACCGTGGAGGTGTAAGGCAAATGTGCTAACTACTAAGCCTCCTCTAATTATGACATACAAAAATTTGTAAAAATCGTGCACTATACAGGATGGAAGTTGAATAGGGTACAAACATACCACTGGTCTTTTCAAATTAAAGATTGCTGTATTGGAAGCAGGGAAACATTCAAATATGCAGAGACCATACTTTGGAAAAACTTTTCGATACTTGGCAGCACAGTGGCAGAGCAGGTAAAGTTGTCTTTTCTTGAATATTCTGTATCAAATTCACAATTTCAAGCTGTTTGTCACTAATGATATTTCTACATTGTGAATGATTCAATATTCTTGGCTAATTGAAAGATGAATGCCATAGTAAAGTCTCTGTTCCTATGCTCTCATTCTCTACATATTTTATACTGTTTTATAATGTTTCAGCAGTATGCTCCTGTGAGATTATGTATTATCCTCTCATATTTGTTTGAGCAGATGTAGGAAAAGCCTTCAGGGTCTGCCACCCTTCTTAAACATCTTCATTAGGGACTGCAGATGCACTGAGTAGCAGTAGCAGAATTGTAAGCATCATCACGTCATGAAAAATAAACATGATCAAGCACATAAAAGATGTAACCCATAAACTCAGAGTGCTTAAAATGTCCACTTATCGAAATGGGACTGCATAAGGTGCATGAATTTTCCCATAAACCTCACAGGAAATGAAGAAAGGGAATGATAATGTTATAACTCAATCAAGGTCTGAATGTATTAACACACAAGTGGTATAACTATGGGCCAATAATATGTCAGCTAAGCCATTCATCTAGCTAAGTCACTTTGCTCAGCGCCTGATTGATGCAGCCCTTTCTGTGTAGAAGAGATTTAATATAACATTATAGAAATCGGTTAATTAGCACTCTGAAGAATGCTGTTTTACACAATATGGGAAAACCCCCACATGGGGCCACTTTTTTCAAATTTAAAAATCATTATCAACCCTTGCTGTAACAAGTGAAGTGTTCTTTATAGGTGAAAATGTAATGCCTTCTGCAGTGTTTTATAAAATACCTTATTATGCAAAAATCAGTGATGTTGGTTCTCAAACACTAAAACTTCACAGTATTCATTAAAAAGAAAGATTTTAGCACCTCTTGTTGTATTTTTTTTTTAAATGATGAAACAGAAGAAGGTCATCATACAGTAGACTTTGATTTACAAGCTTGTTAGGAGAAATGTGAACATCTTGCCTTTTGACAAGTGCCAAAAATTATTCAGTATTCAAATCCTACCGCTTTAACATTGAAATAATAGGGGAAAGATATTTCAGATAATATTTAGGTGTAATAAACATTTATATATTATATCATATTATATTATAGTATTAATATTATATACTATAAATACAGGACTATGTTAAGTTCTTGAGGGGAAAAGAAGTTTTAAAGTATATGTAAACAATTCACAATGACCACTAGAGTGCAATCCACATTTTCAATGTTTACCCTTACTCTTTTTACATCCATGATTTTTCATTAAAAGTATCATGTTTTATGTTGTTATAAATTGTTCTGAACTGTGAAAATTATCTTGTCCATGATGTTGGAGCAGTTGCAGTATTACGTGTTGTTGATGTGCTGGTTTGCTATTTGCAGGATGTAGCTATTATTTCATTTTGGTCTTGTTTGTGCAAAGAACCCTGTTCCAGAAATAGTGTGCCTTGTTTAGGTGGAAATTTTAGGTGCAAACGTAAACATGTTTGTTTTGGAAAGAAGGGAAACATTTATTGTTACACTTCCATTAAATGCATATTTGATCAGTCTAGTGATGTGCTGCCATGAACTGATAACTGATTACTCTACCTAGATGTAGCCTGTGGGTTTTTGCAGTTTCTCTGAGCATATGAGCTGGGATTGGTGAGAATTTGCTAAGACACCCACTCATGTTTATACTGGCAACATTTAAAAAAAATTTTCATTCAATTTAAATTTGGTTTTAATGATACAATCGAACTAGACTACACAGCTTAGTATTTAAGGGTCAAGAGCCATCCTCAAGGGCCTGACTTTTCACAGTATTCAGATTACTAGTCTTGAATGTTCTATGTTAGTAAATAATAGGCTACATTCATGAAAATCTAAATAAAATCAAAATACCTACTTTTACAAAGGTAATCACTTTAATCAAGTGTATTTGAGTCACTTTGAGTCACAACTAGTATGCTAATTTAATAAGTCCAAAAATGGTTTAAGACACATATATAACACACAAACACTGAGTACATTTCTACATGTGGATATATGAACTTTGAGATTAGTTTTACACTCATGGGTTCTTCAACGGTTTTTCAAGGGCTTCTTTGTATATTTAAGGAGTTTTTAACCTTCTAAATGTGTTGCAGTTCGGAAGCTGAAAACACAAAGACAATAAAACCAAAGCGTACGTGTGTGTGTGTGTGTGTGTGTGAGAGAGAGAGAGAGAGAGAGAGAGCGCTATAGGGCTTATTGATTGGGTGCTATTCGTTGCATCACCTTGGAAACAAAGGCTTGATAAATTGACATGCAGATGAAATCAGGTTTAATATTGATGATCTAGTTGAGTTTAGAAAGGGGGAAGGGTGGTGGATGCCTGCTGCTTTCATCTAGGTTCAACTTATGCTTTATAGGAAATCAAGAGGTCCTGTGCACTTAAGATTAACAAAACGAAATCTAAAAAGGTATATATATATTCATCTATTGTTTTCAGGAATTACTGGTCTTCTAAATAAATGTGACACATAATTGTGAAATTGTGGATATGACTCTCATTGCTTGAATATGAGGTCGGTCTGAAGCTTTGTGACTGCTATTTTTGTTCTTCTTTACCAACAATAATTAAGGAGATGGGAAATTGTATATGATAACCGTTTTACAAATTATACAATATAGAGCTAAAAACCAAGTAAACGAATTTCCACACAAGACCAATAAATTCATATAATTATCCCTATTTATTGTATCCCTATTATATTATCCTATTACGTGATTAGCTGGGGTTATTGGTTGTTGTTGGTGGTGGTTGTTGTAGGAAATGCGAACGCTCCATTTTTTCACTCTAAATTGCATTTTAACTGATGATAGATTTGCAAAGAGTTTATCCTGTGTTAAACGTCATGCCAATGAAGCACCTCTGGGATTTCAAAATACAAAAAATCTTTTTCATTTCCATTTAACAGTGTGCTGGCTAGGCTTCGGTAACCTATATGTAGGTATATCTAATCAGTCATTGGAATATGAATTTATCAAATGAAAAATAAAAACAATGGAGTGATTTGCCGTTAAGGTCCTTATTTGATCCATGATGTGTAGCGGATCTTAACCTTTGCCTGGAGGAATAGCCGGAGCTTTTTCTAAAAGTAGTTGCTGGATAAGGTTTTCGGTTCTTAAACGAAAAATACTTTTGATTGCCTTTATAACTTTATAAACAGTTTCAAACTGAATTAAATCGAATTTATTGTGGTCAGGGCAACCGCATGTTAATCACAGGTAAATGGCAAACAGTAGAAGATAAAAAATAACATAATAATGTTCAGCAACGCTGATTGCTTTTCTGTTAGTAGGCTATTATTTACATTTCTGAGGTTGAATCATGTGGACCTTAACTCGAAATCCTTGAAACCAAGTAAATCTGATCAACAAAAAATTGCGACTCTTTAGTGAGTTACAGTTGATATTCATTATTCACATATTATTGATAGGCCTGTTAAAATGTTAAACCTTAGTGTTATAGGAACATTAGTTTAAATTCCATTTTAATAGGTCTAATTTAATCGATCCTATACGTTTCATGTGAAGAATTTCGATTTCCCGATTTAGCAATACTTCTTTTACTTTGACAAAATATTTATTTGGTCTACTGTTGAACATTAAACATTGTTTAGAAATATTTATATATATTTGTTTACGTAATCCCAGCATTAAAGGTTTATAATCTTGATATATAGCCTAGGCCAACAACACAGTGGGTGTTGTTATTTTGAGAGCTCACTATAGTGTATATTGTACATGTTAATAAATTTTTATTGACTTCAAGCCACATGCTTCTCTAGTGCTGTTCAGCCCATCCGATGCTGATTACGTGGCTATTTGATCATAAAAAAATAAGGAAATAATTTTTATTTATTAAACAGGATCAATTTATTTATTGCGGCTGATCCAGCTGTAAACCATGTTTAGCCTATATGCAATAGATTAAATACTCAAAGCTCTGCTAAGCAACCAATCTCTAAGAGTGTCCAAACCCTTTCCGCTAAGTGCATTTAAGACTATGCATGAGTAAACAATACAAAATGTTTTTGTTTTTTTAATGTATTAAATGTTTCTTTTAAAAATTATTTTTAAAAGAAACATGCCAAAGCGTTGTGGTTATCTTTGTCTTTCCAGTATAAGCCTGGATAGTTATGAAGTTACCAAACTCGACCACAAGAGGGCGGGATCCCTTATCATTCCAGGTTCCCAACACTGGTCTTGGAAAACCTCCTGTCCTACATATATTCGTGTATTCCGTTCTCTAACACACGATTCAGTTGATCAGCTTAATTAACAGCCCCTGCTTAGTTGAAGTGGGGAAATTTACTCCATGACCAGGGTTGGGAACCTGTGGTATAACTATTATAGGTTACATGTGTAGCTATTTTTAATCCTGCGACGCCAGTTTTGTGATTTCCCTGGCCTGACACCTGATTCAACTCACCGGTTAATTACCAGGTTAAGCGGGTGTGTTAGAGCAAACAGAGAGGGGGGGAGCTAGGGCAGAAAACTCTGCATAGCTGAATTCATAAAGTCCAGCAGGACATATAACAACATTATAGGTGTTCACTGCGTATTCTGCTTTGTGGTGTGGTGGAGGGGGTGTTGATCATTTTCACGCACGGACCCTGCTGTGCACTGGCCCCCATTTGTGATTGGTCCCTCCTTCGAGTAGAGGGGCCAGTCACTCATTCACTATGGTATGCGTTGTTTACCGCGAAGGGAAGAGGAACAGAGAATTATGTGGACTTGACCGAAACAGAGACTCGGGTCGTTAGATGCAGAGGGACCGTAAAGAGAGTGACAACAAGACCAAGGTGCAGTCACCAGAAGAGACGATCTAAAAAAACCCTTATTTTTTAAACGCAGAAATCGAATACTGGGATTCAAAGGAAAAGAAACAACCCTGCGACTGGAGCTGGGAAAGCCATGGCTGAGGGTACGTGGACATGGTGATGGGTGAATGTGATTGAGGTTTATCAAGGTAGCGGTTCTCACGATTAGGGTGGTTGGGGGTTGGGTTTCTTTACATTGTGTCAGGTTTTAGGGATTCTTCCCAAAATCTTTCGCACTGACCCTCCCACTTTTTCACTCCTGAAGGACGAGTCAAGCCTCCCTTTGTTTTCTTCACCCTTTGGCTTAAGATAAGGTTTGTCGTGAAGGGCCACGTTGGTCTGGGGGGGAAAAAGGACACAATCAACGCAAGGTTTTATTTCACTGAAGATGGGTTCGATTTCACACTACGATTTTCAAGGTGAAATGGCCATTTTTCGACCTTATAATTAATTGTATCCTATATTGTTACTTTAGGAAAAAAAAAAAAAAAAAAAAGATTAACAGTCGACAGAAACCTGCAGGGGCCCAAAGCCCGACACTGTAGATTGTGTGTATCCCGGACAGTGCGTTTGCAACGGTGTATGGTGTAAATAATTGTGTTTAATAAAAACATGTATAACGAAATTATTTACGTTTTCTGGATGCGAACGTGTGTAACGTTTTGAACCACATATTCAGATTCTGTATCCGTGTAGATGAAAATTCTCACACACCCCCTACAACACGAATTTGCTCAGGCGTTCATATATATAGGTCGACCAAACGCATAACCATTTTATAGCCTACAAATAGGAAAATGTTGCTGATATTTAAATCCAGATTTTACCTTGCTGGAATTTAACTGAAATATTACATGTATTAAAATAGTAGATTTTTTAAAAAAAAAATTATCTTTGCTCTTTAATTCCTAGAAGAAGAAAAAAGTCCTAACAGGCTATTCACAAATATTTTGTTCTTTGGGTTTTGGTTATGAAGAATGGCAGTGGAAAATTTAAGCAGGTTGTTAGTTAATTTAATGCAGCAATACTTTGGAGAACTGCCTTATTTTGTCCTTAGTTGGTTTCTGATGAACTAGAAATTGGTCTGTATTTGTATTTTATGATTTTCCTTTTCCCCTCTGTTAATGGCATTATATCTCATTGCAGGAGGATGCGCTAAAACCGAGAAAGAGGAAGGACAGTGCATGGAGGAAGACGCGCAGTTTTTCCACGGTATCGGTGTCTGCAAATGGTTCAATGTGCGGATGGGTTTCGGCTTCTTGTCTATGAACAGCCGAGAGGGAGAACCACTTGAAGCTCCAGTCGACGTGTTTGTCCACCAGGTAGCACTTCTTTTTGTTCTTTCATTATTTTAACCTCCACACCTCCCGAAACGTCTTTTTTTTTCTTGGTGCTTGGAAAGCACTACAAATGATAACGCTTGTGATAGGACTGATGACTGGAATCATGTACATGTGTGGCATTTGGCAGACGCCCTTATCCAGAGCTACTTACAGAAGTGCTTTGAAGTCTCTATCAATAAATACATCCTGATACTGGATCACTAGGTCACTGACTAATAATACCATCAGAATAAAAACTCTGTTGTGGAGGTAAGAAAAGCACACAGACAACACATTTTCACTATAGAATCGTGGCAACAACATGAGGAAACCAGAATGTCCTGAAATGACCCACCTATGTTGGGAAATTTACCTTTGCCAATTAGTTTCCCATGCAAAACTGCTGCCTCCACCCCTAAGAAAATGTAATGGTGTTGTTTCTTGTTGCACCTTTTCATCCTGGTTTCCTCTCTCCAGGTTTCTGCTGAAAAGTCATTAAGGGCTATCTGTGGTCTTTGTGAGACCCTTCCCCCCACCCCTCAAGCTACAGTATGCTAATAGCTGATAGACATAGGAGATTGTGCTCTGCACTTTTCCACCGCAAGGTATGGCTCGACTCGACTTGCTCGCTTTTTGGAGGCTTTCCACTGCAGATAGTACCTGGTATCTAGTACTTTTTTTAGTTCCACATCGGTCGAGGTTACAAGCGAGCCAAGCCATTAGTAAATGTGAGCTACACACAGAGGGAATAGGGACTTCTCCTTAATTAGTGGTTCTGTATTTTATGTGAATATTGCTTCAATAATGCAACATTATTCCTGCATGAAGGCGAGTGGAAAATGGCACCCACTTTGAGCCAGCACTAACTGCAGTGGAAAAACAAGCTCAGAAACGTAAAGCGAGTCAAGTCAAGCCGTACCGTGCAGTGGGAAAGTAAAGTCACCAAAACCCACTGCAGATATGCCATTCTTCCTGAAGCAGCCAATTGGAATCTAAGGCCATTGATATGTTCTGTAGCTTCATAATGTGTACATGTTTTTTTTTTAAATTGTAACAAGTCATCGTATTTATAGATTTTATAAAATATCGATGGATATGTGTGAAATAGAGGCAAATACATTGCTTTTTTAATATACAGCGTATTCTCCCTGTCACAGCACACAATCTGAAAAAAGTAAAGACATGTAAAACATTTTAAGTTACAAATATAGGAACTTCAGTATAATAACTAGTCAGGCATAATTATCAATGCATGGTAGTTGGTGGTGAAGGGTGGTCCACATGCTGGGGTGTAGCAACTACAGTTGTTGTGGGCCAGAATTAGGAGCAGCATGTCAGAGAACATTAACTGCTGGGATCTGCTAGCCTTTGTGGACACAGACAAAGGAAGCTGTATCCCAATAAAAAGTGCTCTTCACACCCATGACCGACCCCCACTTTATCTACAGAGCCATCCCTCCCATTGTCCGCTGATGTCTTCCTCTACTTCTCCCCTACTACTCAAAGTAGCCATGTGTGACTCCTTAAATAATAAATTCTACTCCTTAATAAGAAAATTAAACAAAAAATTCTTATGTATGTGTATGTATCTATGTATGCGTGTGTGTAAGTGTATAGAATAGATGTGTGTAGGTAGGATTGACCTACCATGACTATTTTGTTTTCCGAGTAACAACAGAAAACCAAAACACTTGTCTCAAACTCAATGCAGAAGGGAAGGGGGATCCTCATAAGATGGCACGTTACCCACAATTCAATGCAGTACGTCTATAGAGAGAGCGAGCTAAAGATCAAAACCATTTATTTAGAAGGATTTTAAAACAAAATGTTTCTGAAAATCCATTATGGCTTTTCCTTGGAATTCCTATGTAGAAGGATTTTTTTTTGTGGTGGTGGTCGAGTTAATTGCTGATTAACATTTTAGTGTTTAATTTTCCAAAGCTGCCAGTACTATTTTATACTACCTGGATGATTTGAAAACAAACAAATGTTTGTTGCTCTGCAAAGAACTGTAGCTTATAACAATATAATTCTTCAGAGAGACACACACGATAATCCTTTTGTAAAACAAGCAGGAAGAAGAGGTTTTATAATAAGGTCAGGATTGGGCTTTAGGAGCCCTTTTGAAAGTAGGTATATTAGGTAGGTAGTTGATTAATCAGTGGTTCCATACTGATGTTTTAGGGATTGAGAGGAGCATTAATATTCATTAGTGCAGACACTAACCAGTTACCGGATCTTGGTGCTGCACTTGGTATAGTTCATCACATGAACCATATCAAAACACTGTTGGTTAAACTGGCTTTGTACTGACCTAGTTCCAATATTTTACAAGTAATAGTCAAAATGTTGTCCTTGTAAAGGGGCTTGCCACCTGCTAATGTAATTTGTGGTATTCTACAAGATTCAGTACATGGACTACTGCTCTTTAACATTTACATGTTGCCTCTTGGACACATAATTTATCAAAACGGCCTCATCTATCATATACTGATGATCAAATGTATATTTACACACAACATCTCAACATTCACTAACTGCCTGCAGAACTTTACATCCAGGACGCACAGAATTATTTATTTATTTATTTATTTATTTATTTATTTATTTTGAAATTAAACACTGATATAATGGAAATCATTTCTTTAGGTCCTATAACTCTCACTGCACAATGTTTACTTATATGTTAATAATCACACAATCCTAATCACAGTTGTCAACATCACAATCATCACAGACACAATGTCTTCAACTTTATCATTCAAAGTTCACAACAGTACAATAAGATGACAGCAAGCATTTTTACATTTATTAAATGTAGCACATATCTGGCCACACCTCATTTTCTTAGATGGCTAGCTTCACAGGTAATCAGAGTTATTCATCACTACATCACATAATGGCCCTTCACAGTTCAGATCAAGAATAAAGCTGACATTGTCTCGTCTTTCCAAGGCACCATTCTATGAGTTTTCTTGATGAAGGTTTCTCTATCGCTACCCCATGTCTAGCATTAGGAATACTTTTTAAACTAACCATTTTAGACACGCATATAATCTTTAATTCTTTGTTGTATTATGGGTTGTCTTATTTATTATTATTATTATTATTATTATTATTATTATTATTATTATTATTATGACTGAGTAATGCATATCCAGCAAGTGATGCTTTTAAAAACGGGGATATTGCATTTGACCCCTAACTGTTGCTAGCCTATAAGTACTACCATTTTTGATTGTTTATTCTCAAATATGTCAATTATTGGGCAGTATGAATCCATTACAGATTGTGTTTATTTCAAACTCATTCAATGGACATAAAGTGGCTTATGTTTTTGTTTAAATTCTGCAGTTCAGGTTCTCCACTGAATATTTATTTTATTGCAGTCTGCTGGCCACAATAGATAAATAATGAGTACTTACCATTGAAAGGCTTAGGGCAGACTTGACACCTAAATGATTCTTTACTTTGTATGAATAGTGTTTTATATAACTATGGAGTAAGTTCTTTGTTCAGTTGAGGTATTGACCTAACCTATGCCACACACAGCTATTAAATATCTCATTGTCCCCAGTTTATATTAAGTTAACATTGCTCTTGACACTTTTCACTGACCCGGGGCTGTAATTATTTATTTTATGATTGTTAAAATATCTAGGCTGTGCATGTGTCTATTTTCTCTAGAATAAAATTTTAACAATTACACTCAAGTATTTCTCAAGCTGAATTGTTTATCAGTAAGAGAAACATGGCTTTACCATTGAGCTGATGTTGATGAAACGCATGAAATTTGGCTTTTAGAAGTTTGGCCATTTGTATGTGAAACCATGCAAATGCACAGTTTCATTTTCTGTACTCTACTCAAGATGTGTGATCCAGCTTGATTATTAGCTAATGAACTGGTAGTGTATGGAGCAGGGAAAATTTGAACCTGTGCAGGACAGTGGGATCTCCAGGCCTAAAGGTGTGAACCTCTGCTCTAGGCTACCTCTACATGCTTCTGTACTGAGAAACCATTTAAGGAATTTTCCTGGGCCCTCACCCCATCCAACTTAGTGGTCAGTGTCACTGAGAGAGGAATTAAGCCATTGGTGTGTGGTATTGGGGGAGGGTATGTGTGAGAGAAACTCTACTATGAGGTGTGTGGAATGCAGAATCTCCAGGAAACACAGACATGGTTAACACACATTCTACCTTATCCTCTAAGTTTGTAACCCCTCTCACTACAGCACAGAATCAGGTGTAGCTGTGGAATTCTGAATTGATGCACATTTGGTCTTACCTGTATGCAGATGACTACAAAGCCAGTAATATCTGTATAGAATATAGATTTGAATATAGAGGATTAGCAGAAACTTTCAGGAACTAGGTTTTTCAGCTTGAATAACATTTTTGTGCATATTTGTATATAAATTTCATGGGAGTTACTGGACTGAAGTGGATCTATCAATGCTGAATTGGAAATAAAATGGTTTTCCTTAGAGTTGATTTTTAAGGTATTGCTGTCAATGTATTTCATTATGTCTTAGATCATGTGTTAGTAGACTTGGATGTTTTACTTCCTGTCAGGATTCTCTATAGTAATTACTGATGAATAATATTAATTTCTTTTCAGAGTAAGCTACACATGGAGGGATTTAGGAGTCTGAAGGAAGGTGAGAATGTTGAGTTCACCTTTAAAAAGTCTTCCAAGGGCCTGGAGTCTGTGCGGGTGACAGGGCCTGGAGGAGTGCACTGTATAGGCAGTGAAAAGAGACCCAAAGGCAAGAGTGCCCAGAAACGCCGCTCGAAGGGAGACAGGTGAATAGACTGAGCATTAATCACAAACAGTACTATTTTACCAAAGTAGGATGCTGTTGTTGTTGTTGTTGTGTACTGGGCTTTGTCTAAGCAACTGTACATGAGGGATTAACATCACAACTTTAAATCTGAAAGAGTGCATGTCATTGTTTTATTGCATTGCAAGTGGAAATCTTAACCTCTTACTTTAGTTTTATTTGTAATGTTATGTGGTCATCTCATGTGCCCCCATTCACTGTATCCTCAACTCATCTCATGGTTGGGGTCAAACAGACTGGCTTGACATGTGACCTGGATCAATAACTGTTTAAAATTTCTTGCCAGTAGTGCATTTCTACTCAATAGCTTTACCCTAACATCCACCCCCAATTACTGTGGCTATCCTTAACATATTAGACCACTGCCTTGTATCTTTATGCAGGTTCTGGTTTAAATTTTTAGAACTTGCCATCTTTCCGTGATTGTACACTCCTAACCAAGATTTAGGAATTTCACACTGTATATACTCCACAGCATACCTGATGATGTGGACCTCTCTCTGGATTATCAATATGAACAGATGTTAGTGGTGTATCCTGTGGCCTCTTGGTCAGTCAGCTCTGGTTATGGCAAAGAACAAAATGTAGTTGAATTTGAGTAAGGATTGTTACAGCCTCAAATAGTCCCAAGTGACCTGTCTTTGATACAACTGCCTTGGACCACATTGGTCCTTTAAGAGGTGCCACAGCTGTCTAACGTGATTATTCATCCTTGTCAATGACAAACGGTACCTTTTAACAAGTTGCTTTTGTTAGAGCAGCATTGTCCATATGCTTCACCCTTGTAACATGGACATGTAGCAAGATAAAAGCTATACAGAGAAGGCTGGAAAAGATTTTTATGAGTTGGGATCTCTTTAGGCTCACAATAAAAATTCACTGCTATGCAGCACAATAAATATTGTAAATATAAAAAATTTAACATTTTGTAAATGTAAATTTTGTAAGAATGTCAAAATGTAATAGATCACTGTTCTGTTTTAACTTTCTTGCCCCGTGTGAGAAATCTTGGTTTCATCACACACACACACACACACACACACACACACACACACACACATCTTTGTTTCATATGCTACTGTTCAGGCCCCATGATGCAGTCAAGAAGAAACACAGCAGCTCATTTAAGTGATAACAGATGTAGGTGCCTGAAAGTGGTTAGGGGTCAGTGTTGCTATGGAAACTGCATAGGTTTAGTGCTTGGGGGTGAAGTTGGAGGAGCAAGAAGTCATAGTTCATAGGTTAACATTGCAGTTTTTTTCTCTAACAAAGGGCTCTATAGACTTTCTGCACACGCTTACTGTGATTGATCCTCACCCCCAAGCTGCTGCAATGGTGGACCCATGTGGACTCCCAGTTCAGTGCCTATAAACCACCAGCAGCATCATTGCACTCCCCAATGTCCCCACATGACCTCATCTGCATACGCAATAATGCAGTAGTGACAGTGTGCACCCACCACCCATCTGTCATTCATGTTGCCACGCGTGGCCATGACCTAAACCACTTTTCAAAGTCAACCCTCTCCGACACTATTCAGTGGCTGCAAATGGCTAAAAAAAAATTAGGGTTTTAGCAAGTTGCATAAAAATTCAGATTTTACATTTAGTTTGTTTGCCAGTGAAAGGTATTGGCCAGATCAATGGTGGCAGATTTAATAATTCACCAGGCAGGTTCTGGACCAAACATGTTTGATGGAAATCAGTATAAAGCAGTCAAAAATCATGGATTACATGTAAGTGCCTTAAGCTAAACTTCTTCAATAATTTTCAATTAGCCTTGACAAAACAGTAGTCTTGATTGACAGTTGGCAGTTAGTCCAAGTTTAAGTCAGTACCGCTCAATCTAAATTAAGCAAATTAATATCTTAAACAATGAACAATGTTTTCCTGAGGGTTCTCTGGTTTCCTCAAATCTCCCAAAAACATGCTAGTAAGTGATTTGCCAATGCTAAATTGCCCCTGAGTGTCACTCAGTACATTTACATGGACAACAATAATCCAATATTATCCTGATTAAGACAATACTCAGATTTAACAAATAGCATGTACAGTTGCACGTACATGAACACCAGTTACAGAAGATGAATGTACAAATGAAAAACAGCTCAAGGATTTATGAGCTTTATTAAGCCACACTGATCTTGGATAGCTATGTGTCTCAGCTACTAGCTTGTGGGTGTTTCCCTTTTGTGAATTTACATTTAAGCAGTATTTTTATTTATTTATTTGAATAGAAATATAACTAGAGAATTAGTGTCTCAGCCTTTCAGTGTCATGTTGTCTTTTAGGAATTATTTAATCTCTGTTTCTCAGGTGCTACAACTGCGGAGGTTTAGACCACCATGCAAAAGAGTGCAAGCTGCCTCCTCAGCCAAAAAAGTGCCATTTCTGCCAGAGTGTCTCACACATGGTTGCCAACTGCCCAGTCAAAGCCCAGCAGTCCTCATCAGGCTCTCAGGAAACACCTTTCTCTTTGAAGGGAGAGGAAGAAGTAAAGAATTATTCCCCTCCACCCACAGAGATTACCAACTGAGGCAAGCATGCACAGAGGAGGTTTGGATGGAGCTTACAAGTAAATCATACCACTAAATTGATGAGATGAATAGGTTCCTACTAATGCTGCTTTTGGAACTACCTCAGGTATATAAAAGAAGAATGTACCGTTTTGTCTTTGGTGTAATGCTCAGGTATATAATTGCTTTATACTCAGGAATTTTCACAGTGCATTATTGTATCTCAGTAACAGAAGTGTTTTCACTGTATCTGACTTGTGATTATAGTTTTCTACATGCTTTGATAATGTTATAAAGAGTGTGACACTTTTTGACTGTCTGACAAAGAGCAGAGGCTGTGGAGGCACTACTCTGTAAAGAATGTATATTTCAGGGATATTTATGGTGAGGTTTAGGATTTGGAACAGAGTTGGGGTGTGTTTACAATCGACTGACCTCACCACCTGGGGCCAAATGAATGTTATGTTGGCATGGCTTGCCAGTGATTATTGTTTGGTTTATCCCTGTTAAGTAATAGATTGTGATTATTTTGAAAGAATGACACAACCTTAGAGATTAATTTCATTAATTAATTTAAAATTACAGTCTGGATTCAAAATATGTGTTGACATCACATGCTACTTATCTGCTACTGTCTGTGCTACCAATGTTTGCCTTTTTCTTTTGACAGTTTATTTTCTAAGAGTTTATTATTCTGATGACGTCCGTGTCCATTAACTAAGACGTTGCCTCCTTTCCTCAGTTGCCAGACTTCTTTAGGAAGAAGAAAAGTGCATGCAGATCTAGCCTTAATAGTCTTTTTAAATAAGAAGCTAGCATACTTTCTTATACATTTAATATATACCATATATGTTAACCTATAAGAGGCCCAGTTGAAATCATCTTAATATTTATTACTATGGCTTCTCCTCAAATACCTTTCCCTTTGCATCGATTTTACATCCACCCTCTCCTCCCATTATTTATGAAATGTTAATGTTTTGTTGTTTAATTTACAGACTATGATGATTCTATGCACAATTTTGTTAGACTTGGTAGATGAGTGTTGGGAATTTTATATATGCTGATATCAGTGCAAGTCTGCACTAATCATGGAGCTTATATTTGCCTTGTTATGGTTGCTGTTGTTTTTGATATTTATCAGAGCAATATGTGTGTGTGTGTGTGTGCATGTGTGTTTTGTGTTATTTTTTGTTTTTGTTTGTTTTTGTTTTGTTTTTTATAATTACTGATTAAGCTAGCAAAAACCTATGATACCATGAACCTTAAAATCCCAGAGAACACATGTTGGCTACATTCAATAGGAGAGTAATTTAGTGATGCATGTCAGAGGACAAATGGCAATTCCAGTATCACACTAGCATTATTAAACTGTTCACAATCATTTTGTTTAACCTCATGTTGATATTTTTTAAGAAGTTTATTTTGGATATATGACTACCAACAATCATGCTATTATTATAACACTTGAGTAACCAAATATGTTGTTTTTATATATATATATATATATATATATATATATATATATATATATATATATATATATATATATATATATATATATATATATATAGGGCAAATTTTATCTTACGAAAGTCATTTTAGGGTTTTTTTGTGTTTTTGTTTTTTGTTGTTTTTGTTTGTCATTTTTAGGCCATTTAAAGGCAGGAGGGAACTTGTGTGTTTGCACAAAGATGGAACACAATTTTAGCACATGTATGCCTTTGTTGTATGGTTTGTTTGTTTGTTTGTTTGTTTGTTTGTTTGTTTGTTTGTTTTTATCAAATTTTATACTGTTTTGGCAATTTCACTGTAATTCTGGCAATTATTTTGTTCTGTTCCAGTAGATGTAATCTTCAGCCTTTTCTCACAGTTCAGACGATTCGGATTCAAACTGTCTTTGCCTGATTAGCGCCATTAAGTTCTATCATATGTAGCCTAGAACTTCATATGATATCACTTCATATGAAACAGATCTCGTGTGTTTTGCTAGCTTATATATAGCTACTAATGATTTTATTTCTATTACAGTCTGTCAGTTGTCCTGTTTGAGCTAATTTGGTTAATACCTTTTCTGATGATTAAATTTATATTCTTTTAAAACATTTAAGCTTTGTGAATATTTGTCTTAAAATGCTTAATTGCCAATGAATGAGTTCCTGTTCTAATGTAGACTATATTGATTATGAAGTAAGCATTGCAGGATGGCTGGGTCTAAAGCTATTTCAGGAAACCTCTGTTTATACTTCCTTAATAAATTCTATACCATAATAAACTTTAAACATGCTGTCTATTTTTCAGCTAAACGCTGAATGAAGGCCTAAACAAAGACACGAAGTAGCATGCTAAGGTCCAGCTTGTTTTCGAAACAAGATTCAAATATTTAATGACCAATGTAGCTACTTAATGTAATTTACTTCATAGATGACAAAGTATACGAAACACTAAGAAGAAAATGGTATTTCTGCAAGACATTTTTGGCATTATGAACAAATGTAGCATGAACAGAATAGCTTTTCTATTGCAAATATACTCAAATGCTTTAAAATAATGCTACTAAACCGACGCTTTAAATGTCAACATTTTGAGCCTAAGTCCTTTAAAGACAATTAACATCGTACTCTTGTTAACCAAGAGACTAACTTATCGAATATTACAAAAATAAACTGTGATTATATCTTTTTGTGGTTGTCCAACAAATGAAATTTAATTGTTTGAAAACAATTAAGCTTCCGGAGAGGCAGCTATATTCATTTTCCTTTTAGCCTACATAATATAATTTCTTTTATTCATTTGTTCACAATAGTTTACAGTATCTCTTGGACTGTTATTTGACCATCATTCACACAATGAACCTGTAGGCTACATGATATTTCTTATCGAATTTCAGGTTTGTATGTTTGTTTGTTTTTACATTAATAAAATTGAAAGCTGTAAACCTTTTAGGTGTTCCGTTTCACATACTACATATTTTAAACAGAAAAGCTGTACAGTTTGGCAGATGTGTGTAGGAACGCTGAGACCATATAGGCTATAAACATTGAGAGATAAATTGGATTAGATTTAAGAGATAAATTTCTCGTGCACAGAAGAATAACATGTAAATGGCGCAAACGTATGACTGCTGTACTGCGATTTCTAGCCTATTTTGGATACCGTAGATAGCTCTGGGCTAATTACAAAAAAAAAAAAAAAAAAAAAAAAAAACCTATGCATGGATCGTTTCTCTTTGCCACATCCCAGTTGGTGGCGGTATTGCATCATAAATTTAACACTCCCCATCGCCAAAGAAAATGTACTATAGTAGTAGCTATATTATTATTATATGTAATAGTTGAGCTATGTTGTATGTAAATACAATGACCTATAATATAATACAATGCAATATAATATGATACAAAACGCATAGGCCCTACCCTTGTTCTACATAGAAGATCGTTATATTAAGTAAGAAATTGTGACAAACAAACCTACAACAGGGGTCACACGAGACACACCTCTTTCATTCATTTATTTTACAAATATTAAAAACATCGAATTTTCTGTGTTAATAGGCTAAATATAAGCTCCATTTAAATTAATAGGGTGCATGTTATTTTAGTATTTTCACTATCCTGAAATGCTGCACTAGCTACTTCAGCAATAAAAACATAAACAACCGTCTATCTACCTACGCTAAACAAACGTGATTATGTAGGCTACTGTTCTAGAAAGTTATTACATACTAACATTCATTGGTTTTCTTAGTGTTTGAATTTTTTTAACCTCTCAAGTAGCCTAAATTTACCGAGTTTTCAATTTGAGACACAGCTCATGACAATAAGCTCAAGGGATATATTGTCATTGATGTGCCATCTAGTTAATGTATTTTTGTTTGTTTGTTTGTTTTTAATCTTCCAGATATACATAATATAGGCACGTGAGTGTGTAAACAATGCCACTTGCGTTGCTGCTGCAATTCTGGACATATGCAGGCAAAGTCTAGCTCCAAGTATAAACCAGACTATCCATATTATATTATAAACAGAAAATACTGTGTGACTGTTATTGCTCTACCAGTTATTCCTCCTTGGAATGTGTGGAGGAGCTCAAATTAGAAGAAAACATATATGCTCAGATTACTGCTCGGTGCCGATGAGTCTATAATCAGGCAGATCTCAAAGTAGACCAGATCTTTTATTTAAAGCATTAATGGTGTTATATGGGATTAAAGAAATGGGGACATTTACAACATTTGGCAGACACCCTTATCCAGAGCAACATACATTTATCTCATTTATACAAGTGAGCGGTTGAGGGTTAAGGGCCCTGCTCAAGAATGCAGGTACAGTATGTGTTGATTCTGAGACATATTGGAGTGGTGGGTAATGAACATGCAGATAAATACGCAAAGGATCCTCTGAACTTTAATAATGTGCAGATTGATGTGGGATTGATCAAATCAGAGCCAACGGGATTTTATATAAAGGAAATTGCAAGAGGAATGGAGTAGGGAAACCAGAGGGTGCAATTATTATGAATTAAATGCAATGGTGGGAAGTGTGAAGCATGATGTAAGAAAAAGGAAGGAAGAAATGATTTGCGTTGACTAAAATAGGACTGGTTCATACAGGTTTAAGCAATACATTATCTTTTGTAATGATACTGGTAACGGTGAATGATACAGAGAGAAGGAAATTGTAACCTATGTTATTAAAGTATGTAGAAATAAAATAAAGAAAGGGAAATACTAAGGGTGATGCTAAGAAGAACTTGATTTCAGTACAATTCTGAGGTAGTCTTCAAAAGATAACAGTAAAGAATGTCTTTTGGGTATTTTTATTAAAAATAACCTGTCTTATTAAAACAATGCGATTTCTGATATCATATTAGATTGTGAACTGAACTAGTTCACAGTACTCCAGATCAGTGGGTGGCGGTAATGCACATAACATTATTTGCCAACCGCCGTTTAAAACGACAGAAGAAGATGAAGACGCGCCATAGAATTGCGCAACAACATGGGCTCCTAGTGTGTATAACGTTTGTGTTGACGGTTCAGACTGCGGATAATATGCAAAGATGCAATCATCGCAGTTGTCCTAGTTACGGAGCTCCGCAGTAGGATGGAGGTGTGGCGCCTTCTGCCGGTTTTGTCCCGGAAATTGTCGCTTCATGGTTCGTCGTGTGGAGGAGATTTAGTCACTAGATCCCGGATTCGCTCTTGTGGTGTGACTGTGATACAGGGCAACATTTCTCGCTCTTACTTTTCAACAGGGCCACCAGTCACAGAGAGCACTGCGCTAGTGTACAGGAGTCACGGAGTTCCATCACAAGTCGTTCAGTAAGCACGGTGTGCATAATGTAAACACGTTCCTACTTAGTGACACTTCCATAAACTCTGTTGCTTTTTGTCATTGGCAGGTTGGAGACTCATAAGCTTCCTGCCCTGGAAGCTAAAAGTGCCCTTGTGAAAATGCTTGCAGCTCCCATCAACCCCTCGGATATAAACATGATCCAAGGCAAGAAAAATGCAAGGATAAGCCTTTACTGAGGGCATGGGGGGCATTTTATCTCACTGGAGGTTTGAATCCCGCCTCCTTCCTGTGTGCATGGAGTGTTCCTGTTTCCTACCCAGTCCAAACACATGCTTTGTAGGCTAATTGGCATTTCCAAATTGTGTGTGAAATTGTGTGCGAATATGTGTGCGATTGTGCCCTATGATAGGATGACCCGTCCACCCTTGTGCCTCGAATTCTCTGGGATAGGTTAAGAGGTACAGAAAATGGATGTATGGAAGTTATGAATGGAAACAAAGGAAACAGCCTGTGCTCCAGCTTGTTTTGACCAGCTACCAGCTGCCTAAACACAGGTCAAGGCAGGTGGACCATCTTTGCCAGCTGCTAAGTTTGGTAGAAAAGAAACGCCCACTGCTGCTACATCATAGACAAGTTAATTTAAAAATAAAAAAGAAGAAGAAGAAAAAACAATGGTAATGTAAGGTGAAAATCTGGCAAAGTTGACCAGTTTGGCCCATGTTTTTCTAGCTGGTAACTGGTCAGACTTGGCTGGATTTTTCCTCATATTTGTTAGACCTGCTCAACAGTAACCTCAAAACAATGAACACACTTTTATTAGTGTACTAGAGTATATCAGACTACAGTAAATATGCACAAGCAAGTAGTAGATAGCCTCATGATTTACCTAAAGTAGACATACATCGTTTAATCCATTGCTATTTACACACTATGTCTGTCTTAATAGGAACCTACGCTATACTGCCTGATCTTCCAGCTGTAGGTGGCAATGAGGGAGTGGGTCAGGTCTTAGAAGTGGGCAGCCAGGTCCAAACTGTCAAAGTGGGTGATTGGGTCATTCCTAGAGATGCTGGTCTTGGTGAGTCCTTGCACGTTAATGCACATGCTGTATCCTAATATGCTGTGTTTTTTTTGTTTGTTTGTTTGTTTATTTATTTATTTATTTATAGGCACATGGCGGACTGCTGCTGTTTTCAGTGAGGATGATTTGGTGACTGTGCCCAGTGATATCTCTGTCCTTTCAGCAGCCAGCCTAGGAGTCAACCCTTGCACCGCATTCCGAATGCTCTCTGATTTTGAGAGTCTCATGCCTGGTAATTTGTGCTTTTGTCTTGGTGATAAAAGGTTCAGTATAATGTTGGCCTCATGTTAAATCTGAATAGTTTTCACTTAAATGATTGGGAGGGATCATGTCACATGTGCATTTATCATAACCTATGATTTTAGGAGACACAGTCATCCAGAATGCAGCGAACAGTGGAGTTGGACAGGCTGTGATCCAGATAGCTGCAGCAAAGGGTATCCATACAATTAGTGTAGTCAGAGACAGGTAAAATTATATTTTAAAGGTAATAATTTGTTGTACAGCCATTTTTTCAGCTCAGAATATAGTTTACAGAGAAATTATATTCCTGAGTTAAGTGTAAATAAATGTGTTTGATTTACTTATCTAGGCCAGACCTGCAACAGCTGACTGACAGACTAAAAGCAATTGGAGCCACATATGTGATTAAAGAGGAGACATTAAGAAAGCCAGAAATGAAGGACATCTTTAAGGCTAGTTTAGTACAAAAATAAAATCAAATCAACTGAACATTTTAGTTTTAGATACTTTTTTGTAATATTTTATTTTATTAGCGCAGCACAAAATTGGTTAGTTCATAATAAACAAGAAAATATGTGAAAGCTTTATCTTAAGACTTAATATCTTAAAACTTAATGTTTATCTGACACAGGTTTGTCCTCGACCTAAACTGGCCCTTAATGGTGTGGGAGGGAAAAGTGCCACGGAGCTTCTTCGGCATTTACAGTAAGTTGCATTTCTGAGAACAAAAAGTGGTTTTAGTGTTTCAAATTTATAAAATAGTTGATTAGTGTTTACTAAGTAAAACAAAATGGAACAAAACGTGATAAAGTAAGAGTTTTGCTTATGCAATTTGTGCTCTGTTCTGTGCAGGACTGGGGGCACCATGCTGACATATGGCGGAATGGCCAAGCAGCCAGTTACTGTGCCTGTGGTAATATTAAATTTGTTAAACTGCATATATGGCATATCTGTATATACTATGATTCTGTTTTCTGGCTTATCTTTGTTATTCCTCTGTTTAGGGTGCTCTCATCTTCAAGGACGTAAAAGTACGAGGATTTTGGGTCACTCAGTGGAAAAGAGACCATAAGCATGGTAAGCACAAAAACGCCAACTTAGTTAGTTACTATAGTCTTTGTGAATGAACACCCTCATTCTCTTTATGTGTGTATGGAAAACAAATATACTTGACACATGATGTGACATGGCAGGGAGTCTTAACTTTCTTAAAGTGTATCTGTGCTTTGCACAGATGAGGCGTTGCGTGTCATGTTGGAAGAGCTGTGTACCCTGATCCGTGCTGGAAAGCTGTCAGCTCCACCCTGCACTGAAGTGGGCATGAAGGACTTCCACAAAGCTCTGGACAATGCCATGAAACCATACATCTCATCTAAACAAATTCTGGTCATGTGAGCCCACACAAATTCAGGTTTCCACAATAGCAATTAACAAGTAATTATTACACTAGGCCCATGTGCACAAATTTTACTTTTTAACATTAAAATCCAATAAGCGCTATCCATTTATGTAATCCTCAAGAAATATTTCACATTAGTTGAAGCCTCAATACTTCGTATTATTTCACAATTTCATTTTTTGCATATCGCCAGGTTTAGAAATAGGTTTGGGAGGATGAATCCTTTTTTTTCTAATGTATGCATTAATAAATGGAAATGTGAAATTGGTTCATAGCTCATTAAAAAGGTTTTCAAATAAGTCTTCAGTTTCTGATTTCTGATCATTGCAATATCATGCAACCTAAAACATTAGTATAAGCAGTTGTAATAGCAGTATTACACAATGCTGGGCACACAAATTTATATACAGTTATTAAAAGTATATATTTTTAGTCTTGAGATTTCCATGTGATGGATTTGTAATACTGTACATGTTGTGGTGGGCTAAATAAGAGAAGGAAGTACACCAAAAGAAAAACATTACCCTAGTTCCTCTTTGCCTCTCAGTTTAATGGCTTGGTGTGATAAAATGAGAGGACACTTACAAAGGCACAAAAGTGCTGGTAACGGGAAGGGTTCTTAAAGGATTAGTAGCTGGCCCACATGCTTATAGAAAGTGCAAAACCTATGGTCAGAAGTGCTGGGATAGAAGAAGAAGCCCCCTCCTTCACACATTCCTCATAAGCCTCAAAGCCCACCTCTCTCATGGCACACACATGGTCAAGACGGCAATCTGCGTTGCATTCTGACAGGTCGTAATTTACTGAGTTGAAGCCATAATACTTCTGCAAGTAGCAGTTCTCATGTGCTATCTGTTCCAACACACGGTGCATGGAGACAGGGGAGGCATCCGGCACTCTGAACGCTTCAGTCAGACGATACTCCTTCTCCCAGCGTGCACGTGCAATGTTTGCATAGGTCAAGTTCAGATAGTAGGTCACTACATCCTAAAAGGTGATATGGAAAAGACTGGGTCACAGATTTTCTTTAAAAATGAGGGACAGAAAGGAAATGTTTAACATAATTGGCTTAAAGTTTGTTTTGTTTTTAATGAATTTTTAAAATTATTTTTATTTTATTTTACTTTAACAGCAGTCAAGAAATGAATGATCCATTGTTTTTCAGGATGGATACTGTTGCCATACCTCAACCAAAAGTGTTTTTTTGTCATACTCAAACACCCGAATGGCAGGATTATTTGCCCCATTTACTACTCCGGGTAGTGTTGTTTTCCAAGGTGTAACTGCTGGACTCAGGAACATTGCACTGATTGGAGATCCTGTACAAATGCATTTAGTTATTTTATAATAGAGAATATTGAACTCAATGACTGAATACATTTCAGGCAAAATTGTACACATCAAATGACAATGAATTCTCATTTCAGTTTACTAATATTCTACTTGTTCTAATTTATAACATATTATGATTTATAACACTACATATGTTCACAATCAATATGACTGACGATACCTGATGCACTGTAGAACATCCGGAAGCTGTCAGTATGGTGATGTCCAAAGAACTGTCCGATTATAATGTCATGATATTTCTGAATAAGCTCTATATATTGTTTATTGAACTCGGACGTGAACCATAGCTTATGTCGTTTCTTCTCAAAAAACCCAGGAGGAATGTGACCGACAATGTACACCTGATTAAGGAAGAAAGCTAGTACTATTCATATGAACATTATACAATACAAGCTCACATTGTTTACATTTTGTTCACAATTTATGAAGTGTTTAAGATGAAACAAAAATGTGACCTTTTCCTTGTTTTTGGCAGCTTCAGTGAGCACTTGGTCTGCCCATTTAAACTGGTCTGCTGGATCGCTCATGTTTTTTGTGATTTTGTTCTGGTCATAATACAGATTAGTATTTAGAACCAGAACTCTGAAACCGGTTTGATTTAGCAGCTTTTCTGTATAATATCCACCTGAAAACAAAACACAAAATTAATTCATCTTAAATATAGAACTTTCTTAAAGTTTATACTTTATTTCTTGAAGTAAATATTTAAATCAGATCCATGGTTAAATGTGTGTTTGGGGAGGCTTCTTTATTCTCTTCTGCCCAGTCGGCAAGACTGCTGTTCTGTTTTACCTCTTTTAAAAGTATCTCTCGATGCTGGATCCAGCCAGTCTTCCCATAACTTTTGTATTTGCTCATAAATGTTGTTTTGTGTGGGTGGTAACTGACTCTTTGGATGGTAATCATGATTGCCCAGAGCTGAGTAGACCTTTGTTTCTGAGAAAACAAAAAAAGTAGCCAAAAACTACTATGATCCATCATTTTAGTTGGACGAGACTCACCAAAGGTCCATAAATTTATATAAAATTGTAATTGAATCCTTTGTTATTGACCATACATACTGGGAAACAGTGTTTTTATGATGTGGGTGAGATTTCCAATGATTCCCAGGACTTTCTCTTCTCCTAGATCTTCATTAGGAACATGAGGTGTATCATCTCTGTGGAGGAGGTTCAAATATTTTGCATTAAATGTCTGATCAATCAAAACTATCAATGCTGGTTGAAAAACATGCAGATGCCATTCATTATCAATGTAAATCAAAATCACTAGATTTCTGTGCTAAAAAGAGAATTACACATCTGTATATTTAAAATTAACCCGAAAAATGACAATGGATACCCGGTCCAAATAATGAAGTCTGGATCAGGCAGGATATCCTTCATGGCATGCACCGAGGAACTGATGAGGTCCCATGGTGAATCACAAAGATAGTCTCCAAATTTACCCGCTTGTGGGCTTGGATGACTCCCACTTGAATTACACACTGATCCGGAGTTTCCATCTGATAATCTGTACGTATGATCCAAGTGGAGGTCTGTGATATGCCAAAATCTACCTGAAATGTACAAATGTAAAACCACAGATGAAACACACACTGCAAGTATGTATCATTTCAGTCTACATTGAGACACCTAAGTCATATTCATGCCATTACTTCTAAGCCATGCCACACAATCTTAACATGCATGGTAGCTCATGACTGTATCTTAATTTACCACTGCTGCACAAGTTTATAGTTAACTATTAACTTGTCTCAAGAGCCGAGAGCTATTTAAAAATTTTCTTTTCAACTGTAGTTTAATATTCTATAATGCTGTCATTAATTCTAACTATGTAGTAGACTATCCAGTTGCATACTCAGGAAACATTTAATGATGATAATCCTCATTCTGAACCTTTTTTCATCTTTACAGATATACAGATTATCTTTTTACAAACTCACCTGTCAACAGCTGGCCTTGCCCAGAGACACTTAAAACAGCAAGAACAAGAACTTTCAAGATGCACTCCATAGTGAGACTTGTCCAACTGCAGCCAAAGAGGAAAGTTGTTGGCCCATGAATTAAATGTTATCCAACAGCAAAGGCATGCAATTGCCAGCTGACAGTAAAATGAATGATAAGATAGAGCAGCTGTAGCAAATGGAATAACTCAGATTAATGTTTCACCCCTTCTAACACAAATGTCATATTGGAGTAACCCTATTCACCCAACAGCCTAAAAGTAGAATGTTTGTCCATGTTTAGAGTAATTAGCTGGTCTAAAGCTACACACATGTTGTTGAAACACACAGATTGGATAGATACCTTGAGTAAAATAGCTTAAATGAAGAAATAATTAACAATTGTATGTGCAATATCTTTCTTTACTTTTCTGTGTCCCATTATCTACTAGCTGGCGCTTTGATAGTTTTCCGTGTTTACAACAATGCTTCTACATCCACATCTACATAATACACTTGCCTACCAACTTTAACATACACTAAGCACTGATTATGCTGTCACCTATTTTTCTAGATTTATAATCCGAATATGTGTTTGTTTAGATGCTTTGCCTTCGGCAGAACCCTCAGTGTGACATTTAAAATGTTAACGAAAAATTTTACAGCTTGTTAGGAAAAAGAGTAATAAAATCCTTTGTAGCAAATATTCTTGGTGCCTGCTTTAAAAATATGGCTTAGTTTAGTTTATCTACAGTTTATCATCTTTGAAAAGTCAGTGTAGATTTCCAGCAAACTGATTGGCAAAACAAGATGTAATGTTTAATTACTTGCCATAATACACCTATATGCCGTTTTATCATATAACATATAAGCGATATCTTATCTATTGGCCATATAACACAACGACAGTCCTTGGCCTCTCAGCAGATCCCCTTGCTCTTACACAACTATTGTGAATGATAAATTAGGTAATGTTTAAAAAGGGGAAATGTTTTCCTGAACGTTATCACCCTGTTAATCAAAACGTCAACTAATTATAATAGATAAGCATGATTCAGTGCTCAGTTTTGTATCAGGACATTTGCTGGTTGTCTTGCAAAGACCTGTTCAGTTTTAAACCCAACTGGTGGTTTCTTACCCTAAACCACCTAACCCTAACCAGTCACTCCACCTTCTTTATTCCCAAACAGTTAACATACTTGAATGCTTTAATTATTGCACATTGAGGCGTGTAGGTTACTGTAAACTATTTACATAGGTTGGTCTATAAGTATAGATATATAGTCTATAAGCAGCATATATAAGTAGGAGATATTTTATTTGTATTCAAGACAAATGAGGAGTAACATGCACAATGTATAATGCAAATTTTTTATCCATCAAAAGCACGTACTCTACTTTTATCAGAAGTTGTTCCACATTTGTGTCAATAAAGTTTTTCTTTTTCGAAACGTAGATTTCCCGGCAGATTTGTGACGCATGCGCGAACTCAGTGGTTGCTTTCCAAATTCTTCTCTACTGTCTATATAAGTGTACTGTGTTCTGTTTAAAATAATGGCTTCCGCGTCCTATCTAGTGCGCTTATATGAGCTACAGGAATTCAAATGTAATACAGCCTCGGTGAATGTTCTGCGCGCGAGGAATACAGACATTGAGCGCGGCACATAAAACACAAGGGCTGTCTGTGGAGGCTGTACATTTCTCTCTTATATTGCGAAGAAATTCTTGCTCATAGTGATAAAATGTGGAACCAAGGTATGCAGCTTTAATAACTTTGATGCACGTAACTTTCCACAGACACATTGTGGGCCACAGGCGCAGCAGGCTAGCAAACATCCTCTGAAGAGAAAATACCATGCTTAGCGCTACACATTCAACCACACGGACTTGTTTACCAAACTTACTCTATAAAGACATTTTAATGCACTGCGGATAGTGTCACTGCTATGTAGAGTTTAACTTATTTTGCTTAACTAGCTACAGTTGTACAGATTATTGAGGTGGACTTGCCATCATATGCCGAATATAATCTTAGAAACAGTTGGATAGCTCTAATCATCAGCTCTGTTGAGCATTAGCAGATGGTTCTACTGCTCAGAAATACATTAAACTAACCCAGCTACAGAAAGACGATTTCGCTAATAGGAGACTATAACCGCTGTAGCTCTTGAGTGTTCAGGGCATATAACCCATGTTGGAAGTATTTCAAATGAAATATTAACTAAAAACTGATGCAAGCTCAAAAAGCCGCTGGAAGTCGACAAATGATGACGTAATCGACCGACGTTTTAATTTAATCGTCATGGTCAAAACATTTAAGACATTAAAGAAAGAAGACATAAAATAGTTGTATCAGTATAATAAATTATAACACATTATATTCGATTATAAGAAACAAGTAAACACTAAATACTTACGTATTTTAAAAAAAAATGTAGAGTTAGTAAGTATTTGGGATCTAAACATGAAGGAAATGTTATGGATGAAATAACTCATTTTATATTTATATTAAATATTTATATTTATAAGTACAGTCAAGAAGAGAGTTTAATAGGATGGGAAGGTACAAGAGATGGTGATGATTGAAGATAGGCCTGGTGCTGAAGCTGCTCTCACAACTCGTATAACCAGCAGTTTTGATGTGAGCTGGAGAGCCTTATCAAGTGGTGTATCGAAAGCCAATTTCTGCTCAAAAAAGTAGATTTGTTGCTAGACTCGTTTTATGAATAAAGAGGTCTAAAAATTCAACTAAGTTGGCAAAGACAAAATCAAATGTATAATCACTGGCCTGAGAACCCACCTGTCTGAGTGATCCAATAAAGTAATCCCTGTGCACCTACTAATTTCAACACATTTTATAGGAAATATATTTTTTTTCTCCATTTGTATCAGGGTCGTACGGAGAGGCAAGTATGGCTGGTGGATACACTCAGTCTCCAGGGGGCTTTGGCTCACCTGCTGCTTCCCAAGGAGGAGAGAAAAAAGGGGTCAGTCTTTATTTTTGATTTTGTTCTTTCTTTCTTTGTATTTTGTTTTTACTGAAAGCATAGACAGACTGTTGCCATTTCAAATGTACATGCATCATGTGTTCCTTTAACGGGCTGTAGCGTCTATAACATTTGTGTACATTTTGTAGAGGACACGGGCACAGCAGATAGTCCCCTGCACAGTGTCACAGCTCATGTCTGCAGCCCAGGCGGAGGATGTCTTCAGAGTAGGCGAGGTGGAGGTTGTTCAAGTGAGTTTCATTTCTCATCTGTACACTCCTTTAACTCATAGCCATAACTCCTAGTAATATGATGTACGACATGTTTCTCATGTGACATGTTGCACTAAACATTTCCAAAACATTTCTCCTTTTAAGTGATTCAGTGTTTGTTGTGTTTCATAGGTTACTATTGTTGGAATCATCAGAAGCACAGATAAATCCATGACTAACATTCAGTACAAAGTGGATGACATGACGGCAGCCCCCATGGATGTGAAGCAGTGGGTAGATACAGAGGTAGGGCCAAAGCAATGTGCTTCCCCACTCGGTGTGGAAGATGTCAGTATGGATTTATAGAAAAGTTAACAGTGTTATATTATTACTGGAAATGAATAACATTGCTGGTGTTAAAAAAGAAACAGCCATTGTCCACCATTCGCAAGTACAACCACCATAAACAACAGGCTGCAATTCAATATAGCACTGATTTCACATGTGAAACCCAAGCTGTGTTTCTGTTTGCTGTGATGATGTTTATAGTAAACATTAAGAGTGATAGCAGTAAGACAGTGCATAGCTAAATGAATTGTTTAGATTAACAGTGTTAATGTTTTAATGACCTGGTGGATAGAGACTGATTTCACATCGCAAAGCAGTTTGCTCAGTAAGCGCATTATTATATATAGAATTAATTCCATTACTTCACCATTTCAGCATGAGGATGTCTCATTTAAACACATTGTGTAGTTTCATAAGAGGAATTAACTTCCTCTTTTTTCTCGTCAGTAAGGCTAAGATAAGAACTGAATTGGGAAGGGTTCTTTCATTCTTAGTTTAGCTCTAATTCCTGTTTCAATTGTTTTATAAAACAGTAAACCCTTCATGATTTCTTTGAAAGACCTAGATTTTTACTTTAAGTTGTACTTTTTAAAGACTTCACTTGGTGCTAATCTTTGGGGCAGTGGTGGCTTGGCAGTTAAGGCTCTGGGTTACTGATGGGAAAGTCGGTGTTCAAGCCCCAGCACTGCCAAACTGCCACTCTGTTTATAGCAACTTACATATTTGCAGTATGTCATCCTGTTTAAAACTTTACACCCCCTGTCTCTTAAAGCAGTGTGTAGCCTTCTTGAGCATCAGTGAATGTATGCACCTTTTATAATAGTTGTGTCTGAGTCCCTCAGTTGTCCTCAGTGTGAAAAGATGAATAATAACATCATATAGCCTCTGCTGGAAAGGTGTCAAATATGCAAAAGATTGAGTTTAATTTTATTGCATCACTAAGTGTAGGTACAAAAAACTGCCCATTCTTAAAAGTGCTTCTTGTGACTCTTAGGATCCCAGTGTGGACAGCTCAGTCATTCCTCCAGACACATATGTCAAGGTCTCTGGCAACCTGCGTTCTTTTCAGGTAAAGAGCAATGCTTACTTACATGATTGGGCTTTTTTTTCTACTGCTTATTTTTAATTGCAATTATGAATTGTATTGAAATCAAACAATAGTGTTGAATGTATCTTAGCATTACGGGGCTACAGGGCTACTGAATTTCAATCAATAACATCAGTACATCGTATCTTTAAAAAAAATTAGGAGCACAGTCAAAAAGTCAGGAGCACAGTTTACCCACCACAGCTTCCATGAGTTCACAGAAAAAAACAAACAAACAAAAAAAAACTAAGCAAATGGTACTTAGCCTCTGCATCCCTACTTCCAGCCATTCTTTTCTGAACCTGTACTATTTACCTGTGATGGAAAGTTTCTGTTTCTTACAAGGAACAACAGAAACTTCTTCTTATTCTTTTCATTTCATAAAGCTGACTAAAACGCTGCCTTCGTCCCACTTTTTATGAGTACACAGTTGACTGACGTGAACCGTAAATAGGAAAATTATTAAATTTGGCACACTTATAGACATGATCATGAATAGTATAACTCTATACTCTATACCAACTCTATAGTGCCACCACTAGTTCAAAAATTCACTTTTCAAATGGTTATTATTAACACTTTATCCTAGAAAAATGAAATTTAGTTAATCAGATTATTCTCCTCATGGTGATCACAGTCCATATCTTACATTAAGACATATTACAATAGTCACTATTTTGAAATGTACAGTATTATTTTTTTTCACTTCTAGTTCAAATGTTGTCCAATTCTCACCAAAATTGGCTCAGATGATCAGGAGACAGAGCCGCACAAAAATTACTAAACAGTTTTGATATTCATTTCTGCTCAAAAGTTATGATGTCGCAAATTTAATGATGTTGACCCAAAATTGGATCAGAGACTGTGTCTCGGCCAGACTTTGATCAGTTGTATCTAAACTTGGTACGCTTCATCAGCAGTATGATCTGAGGGTCCACGCCGAATTTGAGAACAGCACCACGTACAGGTCATGAGATTTGAAAAATTATTCTTTCTGCTTATAACATTTGAATACCTTGACAGAAAATTATGATCTTGGTGTCTAAAGATTCATTGGGTCATGGCGAATCTGTGGATACCAATTTTGCCAGGATTGGACAAACCGCCTGTCCACCGTTTTGAAATTTGCCATATATTGTAATATCTTTTAAAATATTTGACATATTGGCACAAATTTTCGTAGGGATCATCCATAGCATGTCCTCTAAGGACCTGAGAAATTTGAGCACATCGCCACCTAGTGGTGTAGAGATTATAAGGTTTTTTTTTTTTAAAGCATAACTTTTGAAAACATTGTCCAAAATTAGCTTGTTAAGTGCCATTACATGTGTGGTGCGCCGTGATAAAAAAACAAGCATAAATTCTAAAGGTCCTGGGTTCGATTTCTGTTTGCTGCAAGTTCATAAAAGTTTGTGTAATGTTTTGTGTTTCAGTTCCTTAATTTTGTGGCTCAGCATTGCAGTAACCTTTCAGCCTGTTCTGTTAATTTCCTGTTCAATCTTATTCTCAGCTGCTTATTCTGAACCTGTCATTTATTCATTCATGTTAGGGCTGCACGATTATGGCCAAAATGATAATCATGATTATTTTGATCAATATTGAGATCACGATTATTAATTGATTTTAGGGACAACATATTTTTATTGCACTTTCACGTGTAATTAAACAGACCACTGCTTTCATCTCCATGTTGTGCTATATTCCTGCTAATGTACAAATATTTGCATCAAATTAGACTGATCCTTAAAGTGCATCATCTCATAGAAGCAAAATATAAATAAAATTGTACCCAAAATATCGGATAAGTAAAAATAAATATACCATCAACCAAATGAAAATTTGCAATCAAATATAGCAATATGCAACCAAATAAACAATTCAGGCCTATGCAGAATAGCTAATAACAGTGTTTACAGGAGGAGAGAGTACAGGAGAGTTAGCATCACACCGGTTCCCTCAACAAAAACCCAATAGGATTTTCCCATAGGCTTTTGGATTATTGCAAAAAAAATAAGCTGTGTGATCAACAAAAGTTTACAGTATTAACACGTTTTGTCCATCAAGATAATTTTCACAAATGAACACAACTTTTATTAAGTTTGAAGCCTAAATACAATCGGCAGAAATAAATAGCTAACTGTATGCTATAAACAAACTACACCACGGTCGCTCAACGTTGTCACCATCACCGAGCTTCCAACAACTTTTCCAAACTTGATTTAAAACTTTTTTGATAATATGGATTTACCCTATGGATGAATCTTCATCCACGTTTTTTTTGGGGGGTATTGTGCACGGCATACCTGAACCAGTTTATCTGCAAAGTTTTAACCTGTTCAGCGTGATGATGTTTAATGTCCCCGACAATGTCTGTAGTCTCATTTAGCAACTTGTTAGTGACCACCCTTTTCAATACACGTAAAAGTTTTAAAAAACTCATGAGTGGGGTATTAATGGTGATTTTATGTTGTAAAATAAAACGTGAAAATATTTTTGAGCTTGCGTTCACCACAGACCTTATTTCAGGGTTTTGACCAAAATCCCATTAAATAAAGGCTATTGACTTCGGGATTATAGAACCGGAAGGGCTAAAATGCTAACTCGTTTCCGGGTTTTGGCATTACAAAATGGCATCATCCCTGCGCCACTATATGGTGACTGGCTGTAAGTTTAGAAAGTGCTGGATTTGTTATGCAGCGGAGTTTTCTATGAGCGGTGGACGAACTTTAAACATCAATATTGCAGTCGATCATGTTCATGTAATCGTGGGCAGTTAAAATCGTAATCGAGATCAATATTCAGTTAATTGTGCAGTCCTAATTCATGTACATTCTATTTCTCCTCTTCATGTTCTTCAGGCTCCGCATTGCACTTACTGCACCTTTGGTGCTTGGCCCCTTTAAATGCTGCTTGCAACTTTCATTTTTATTCTGACTGTATTTATACATCTATTCATATGCAACTATATTCATGGGCTTCAATTGGATCACTGCACTGTGTGCGCCTAAATATCTTCACAGTCGCACACAGTAATCTTTAGTCACAAATGCGACTGCAATGGTCGCACTGTACAGCCCTGGACTATGTCACTGTACTTTTTAATGCCTTTGCTGATGAAGTACTGACTGATGTCATTGCAGCATTTCTAACAATTTATTTTTTAGCCCCAATGCTCTAAATGATGGATGACTTTGTGAAGGTAATAATACATGTCTTTATTTGAGGCAGTGTTTTACCCCTCCCTGCCCCTTTTTAAAAAAAAAAAAAACCTTAGGCCTGCTAACCTTTATGTATTTTGCGTAGGAACTCCGCATTTTAATGTTGGAATACGCTGCTAAAATTATCACTCTCAAATTCACAAAAACAGCCAACCCCAATAAAAATGGCAGATGAGGCAATTGATGTGACTGTAGAACAGGGAGGGGTCGAGAACCTTTTTTCACCAAAGAGCCATTTTTCATTTTTGGTTAATGCATTTTGTAAAAAAAATTTTTAGAAAGGGCCATTGCAAAAACTAATATTTTACTATTATAAAAAACGCTTTTTTCAATAACATTCAGTAACAATAACTTTATTTTAAGGTCGATAGACAACTCAAACAAACAAAAAAATATGCAACAAACAATAGGTAACATTTTGTAATATGGAATTCATTTTGGAGGGCTTTCACTTTGAGGTTGAGTTTTGACCTGAGCAGCATAAAACCGTGTGTCTATATATGTACAGTAGACTCATCCAGCGCAAGAGAAAAAAATCTGCTGAAGTAATATGCATGCTCATTTCCATCTCTATCTCACGTGCCATTATGGCAGTGCAGTCATGCATTGTTGTGGCTGACATGGGCAACCCTTTTATTTTCTGAATGATTTTCTCCTTGTTCGGGAAATCCACAATCAGTTCAGTTGCCATACTCAACATGCATGACTTTACATAGCCTTCATCAGCAAAAGGTTTTCCTTGTTTTACAATCTCCAATGAGCCAGCAATGCATCCTGGCAGCATTCAGGCTTCCAGCTGCCTCTGTCCACGCTTGAAGCCGAACAGCAGCAACAGATTATGTGGGAGCTCTGTGCATGCCTTCCTTTGGCTTTTGCCCACAGGGTACTTTGGTGCAAAAGCTGCATGGTAGGTTTTGAAATGCCTCTTAACAATTGTGCTTTATATATATATATATATATATATATATATATATATATATATATATATATATATATTATATATGAGGCAATATGTTCTGTGCAAATCAGGCACAGCAGAGCACCTGAGCTTTCGATAAAAGCACATGTTTCAGTCCAGTTAATTTTGAATGCACCTCTGAATTTTTTTCTTTTTGCTGTCTCAACAAACTAGCTAGGTAGCTGCTTGAATCTGACCACGAGAGGTTACCATAGAAAAGTGAGTGGTTTGCAGTTGATTGTCATGACATGTGTGCACAGCACTCCATACGTGCACTGGCTGGAACAACTTGAAATATATTATTTTCATCAACTTCAGTAGGCTGTACAACAAATGAATTGTAATTTAGTTTACATTTTCTGTAGGAAACTGCTCTCTAGTGATGTGTCTAGTGAAGCTTTTTTCAATGATGATATGGTGGTGAAGGGTGAAACCTGGTGAGCCACGTGATTTTTGTCAAAGAGGGTGTAGAATGATTGACATTTGCACAGGTGTTTTGAACTCTCTGATATTAACCGACAGTATTTTGATATTTTTCTCAAGTTAAACAGAGAATATTTTCTGTTCATTAAAGGGAAAAAAATTAATAATTGTTTTTTTTAAAAAAAAAAAAGGCCTACAAAGAATTCTATCATTTAGCGGTGATGGTATTTTGAAAGTGATTAAAATTTCATGTGCCAGTCAGCACAGTGGTTTTCAAAATTTTGGTATACATGATTTTAGAGTACCACCATGCAAGTATCAGCTGTTTCCCCTCCCCACCCCAGTGCCTTAAGGTTACTGTAAAGCCTTGTATACGTGTGTTACTAACTTGCACAAGTGATTTTGAAGGGGCTATATTTAAAATGTACTGGGTTTTTTTCTTTTTTTCTATTGTCTTTATTGTAATCTGTGTTTTCTCTGCATTTAATGTATTAATGTTTGAATGTGGCTAATAGATTCTGTCAAAGTATGGCAGCTAAAACAGTTCTTTTTAATGCAACAGAATAACAGGTCTTTGGTGGCATTCAGTGTACGGCCATTAGAGGACATGAATGAGATCACTTCTCACATGCTGGAGGTCGTACAGGCTCATTTGCTGCTGAGCAAACCACAGACCATGGTGAGAAGTCTTCTGCTCATCCACATAACCCAGTGTGCTTCCTGTGCAATAGCAGAACTGTAGACCAATGAGTTTTTGCATATAACACCCATATGTGTTAGTACTACTTTGAACATGCATGATCTATATGAACAGAATATATCACATACAGTTTGAATGATGGCACAGTATGCAAACTAAAAAAGCTTGTCAAAGCTTTGCCTTTTAACAGTGTGTTAAATGTAATGTGTGTAAATGATTACCCAGCAGGGTCAATGCAGTCGTCAAGTGGCAGAACAAAGTGAAAGCTCTGCACGCAAACAAACCCCCTTTGTTTCTTGGTATTTTTCAGACAGGGGGCGGAGGAGGAGGTAGCATGAACAGCAGCATGGTGCCTATGTCCCGCCCTGGCCAGGGTGGCGTGGGCGTGAGTGGGGGTTACTCTGGTGCCAATGCCATGGCCAATAATGGATTAAACCCTAATCAAAATCAGGTAAAAATGATAAATGCAATGTCACTAGAGTATATTATTATTTTTAAAAAATGAGGCATTATTTTCTTGTTACAAGTTGCTCAAATGTGTTGTGGTATAGTGAGAAAGTGACCTTACTAGTCTCATTCCATATTTAATATTTGAGTCTTTGAAGTGGTTATTGCCAAAACAAATTGGCAATACTATGTACATAAAATGACAAATGAAAGAATTGAGAAAGGCACATTTTTTTTCTGGTCTCTCTTGTGTAGGTTTTATGTCTGATAAAGAGCTGTCCAGAACCTCAAGGGATCAGCATACAGGAGCTAAAACAAAGACTAAGCGGCATGAGCATGACTATAATCAGGTATCTGTCCCTTTCCCTATGTTAATCTCGTTGCATATTTATTTACACTTACAGTGCTATAAAAACGTATTTGCCCCATCCTGATTTCTTCTGTTTTGGTGTACATCTCATACTACATTGTTTCAGAAATTAAAACAATTAAAAGATAAAGCAAAAAATAATAATAAATTAAAAGATAAAACAAAGGCAACCTGAGTAAACACAAAATACAGTTTTTAATGATAGTTATTTATTGAAGCAAAAAATTTATCCAATACCATCTGGGCCTGTGTGAAAATGTATTTGCCCCCGTAGTTACTAATTCCCCAAATCTATGAAACCGAAACATTCATAATGTGGTTCAGCTGGACTAGACTCAGCCAGGCCTGATTACTGTAAACCCTCTTCAATCAAATCAACAATTAAATAGAACTTTTTCATCAGCATGAAATTGGTTAAAAGGTCTTAAAAGGAACCCTGACTATGAAAACTTGTAGGCCTTAATACGCAGTAATTGCACTCTCCTACTAAAATGTGTTGTTAGAAACACATGAAATATGTTAATTACTTTAAAAATCCTTAATATTTAAAATCACACTGCTTTCAAACTGCTAACCACAGAAGAACATTAAGGCTTATCTGAATTTTGCCAAAACACACCTTGATGATCCTCAAACCTTTTGGGAGAATGTGGACTAATGAGTTGATAGTGGAACTGTTTGGAAGACGTGGGTCCCATTACATCTGGTGTAAACCAAACACAGAATTCCACAAAAAAAAACCCTCATACCTACAGTCAAGCATGGTGTTGGCAGTTTGATGGTGTGGGAATGCTTTGCTACTTCAGGGCCTGGGCAACTTGCAATAATTGAGGGAAACATGAATTCTGCTCTCTACCAGAAAATCCTAAATGAGAATGTCCAGGCATCAGTCCGTAAGTTGAAACTCAAGTGCATCTGGATTATGCAGCAAGACAATCAGTAAGTTTACATGGACAACAATAATCCAATATTAACACGATTAAGACAATACTCTGATTAAGAAACTACCATGTAAACAGGAGTTTTTTATTACCTTAATCCGACTAGTCATACTCGAAGTAAACAGAAATTGAATTAAGACATGTGGAGTATTCCTGTTTTAGTCGCATTATCGACGTGTATTACAGACATGTAAACACCTTAATCACACTATTAACGTCGTGTGGGAGTTTTCACCTCATTTTGCAACAGGACACGTA
The DNA here is from genome assembly GCF_001660625.3 of Ictalurus punctatus. NCBI lineage: Eukaryota > Metazoa > Chordata > Actinopteri > Siluriformes > Ictaluridae > Ictalurus > Ictalurus punctatus. The sequence continues at coordinate 20,602,954 of NC_030416.2, read as the reverse complement.
CACACACGGCAGTGTTCAACCATTTTACGGCAAACAAGAGAGCACGGCTGCGTCCGAAACCATGTACTTACCTGCTTATAGTAGGCGAAATACATGTATCTCAGCTACTATATAGTAGGTAAGTACACAGTTTGGGACGCAGCCCATGGCTTCAAGTAGTCGGCTATTTGCGCGTATACCATGACAAATAATTAACTGCACCTGAAGAGTTCGTAAAAATTACAAATAAAAACGCCCAAAACTGTATATGGTACCATAATGAAGACGGACTGTATGTTGATACGTGACATTCTGGAGGGAATGTCGGACGTCGTAGCGTGGTGATGTAACGACGTGTGCCGTTAATCGCTCTATGTTCTATAACATGTAAAACGGGAACATGAAAGGAGTATTCTAAAAGCGACTCATGTAAACACCTTAATCACAATATTGTCTTACTCAGAATAAGGTCAATAATTAGATTATTGCTGTCCATGTAAATGTAGTCATTGATCCAAAGCATAGGAGTAAGTCCTACTCCAAGTGAAAGACTGATCTCCAGTTATCGGAAGCGTTTGGTTGCAGTTGTTGCTGCTAAAGGTGGCACAACCAGATTTTAAGTTCAAGGGAGCAATTAGTTTTTTCACATGGTTGATAGGTGTTGGATGACCTTTTTTGCTTCAATAAAAAATAAAGTAAGTAAAAACTGTATTGTGTGTTTCCTCAGGTTTCCTTTGTTCTATGTTGTATTTCGTTTCAAGATTTAAAACTATTTAGTATGAGAGAGATAAAAACAGAAGAAATACTTTTTCAGAGCACTGTACATATTCACAACTAGACCTTTTTCTGTCATTTAGCCAGAGTTATGGATTGGAAAATGATTGTTCAGCATAAACATTACTAAGGTTGGACCATCCAACATTTTAAAGACTTTGAACACTCATTGGAGTTTCCAAATGAGTACCCGAACACTGGTTATAAAAACCATAATATGTATGGTTCATAACCAAATGGTTAGGAAAAGCAGGATGCTGATAATGTAATATTTTATTGATGTAATTAATTGTACCACTTTCCCTTGATCAGGGAAATGTTTTCTATCCAGGGACCCCTTTGGGAACTGCTAAATAAATTCCACACTCTCCTTAAGTACAGATTGATTTCTTGAACATTATTTTAAAGTGTACAGTATTTTTGTCTATATATCAGAGCCATGTTCATTTCGTTTCCTGAATTTTCTACCAACTAAACACTTTAGGTCTGATTTGACTTTATTTGTAGTTCTACTTGTTTGAGTTATTGAGGTTTGGATTAATCCAATTTAACGGATCAGTCAAACAGGCTAAAAACTACAAGGACTCCATAATAATTGCAATAACTTTGATTATGGTGGGTTGTATTTTGCACCACTGTAAATAAAATAAAAACCATGGACTCTGACTTTATTTCACAGACTTCTGGGTGTCCCTGCTCACACTTTGAGAACCTGCACTTTATGTATTTTATTTACTAGAGTAAATACTCTCCATTGTATTCACAGGCAGGTTGTGGACTTTCTCAGCAATGAAGGACACATCTTTTCTACTATCGATGAGGACCACTTCAGATCAACCGATCAAGAGGCCTAAGGACCATCTATCATCTTTAAGCACTGCAACAGTAAACCATCTCTAACTGCCTGCTAATGATAAAACTAGATTAATCTATGCTAGCACACGATGTAACATTTGAGGCAGTGCATATCATCAGTGCTAGGAATACGTTGTGGCCAGAAAATGGTCGGCCTGACAGGTGTTGAACAAAGCAACATTTAAGATGCGAGGTTATTCATGCAGGCCTCTCAACAGTTCATGTAGTTTGTGAGGGAAATAATAAACTCTTTTGGTACACATTTTAATATTAATGTACACAGTGTACTTTAAAGACATTTCTATCCTTAAATAAATTGTTAATTTGTAACAGTCTTTACAAATTTTCTTTTTTAGATGTTACAATTTGTTTATTTTTCTTATTGCCTAATAAAAAAGATTAAAACAGTTTCATTATGTACATTAGACATATCACAACACTGTTTTATCTCCTATGTGGTTTTTTGTGAGTGTCATTTTCAGGATTATAAAGCTCTAGTAAAACATGATATGATCAAAAGAATTTATAATGTCTTCCACAGGTTCGTAGTCATGATCGCTGTCTGAGGAGTTTCTTGCTGTTTAGGATTTAAAAAAAAAAAAAAAAAGTAAGGGGGTCAAAAATACTCGCAATATTTCTCTGTTGGTCTTGAAATGGATAGCGTTGAATTTATTTATTTATTTTTTAATTAAGACATCTATGATTAGAGTAAAGCTTTACATTTTGTCAAGTGAGCACTGACCTGAATTTTGTGGATTTTCAAGCTGTTTCCTTGGGGGCTTCACATACGTATTAGGTATGACCAAACTGTCTGACACAGACTTTCTAGGAAGCAAAGGAGGGGGCAGCTCTTCTGTCTAATTTGCATAAAGGAAGCAGAGAAAGCAGAAGAGGAAAGTTATTAACGTCAGAGTAATTCAGGCGGAGAAAAGGGGAAGTTTATGTTAATCTGTGTATCATTTGTACTTTTTATATTCAATTAAGAACCAAATATCAGAAAATGAAAAAATGGCTTTGTTGGCCATAATCTGGAAGCTACCTGTTTGTGTTGTGCTGGATAAGGACCCCCCCCCGAGCATCGAGTTTCTTACTATTTAAGGGAGCCAAACGTGTAACTCTCAAAGAAGACTGCAGAAACATTGACTGCAGTTAAACCATTTGCTTTCCCTGAAATTACAGTTATATAAAAGTTGTTTTGCTTTTTTAGATAATCCTATAAAAGTTTTTGTATTTAAGTTTTTTTTTTTTTTTTTTTTTTTTTTTTTTAAAGAAATGGGCAAAATTTATCAAGTTTAAAGAGGCTATAACATAAAATACATTTAAAAAGCAGCTACTAAAACCATATTTTAATAAACTTATTATTGAAATCTAATCATACATTTTTATTTGATTTATTTATATTTTATTGTTATTTTCTGATATTTGGTTCTTAATTTTAATATGAAAAAACAAATGATACATGGATATTTGTCTTTAGGATTTGAGACTTGGCACTGTTCTTTAAAATGTGAAAGAACAACACTTCAAGTAAAAAACAAAATGTGCATCAGAATCTACCAGACAATAATACACATGTCTGATTTTAAATTAATATAAGTGAAAGAGTAAAACAGTGAAAGATGATGTTCATGTGACTGCTTACTTTATTTGGTGGTGGTGGAGGTGGTCTGCGTTTTGTTTGGTCCAGAGACGTACTGTCCAGTTTTCCAATGGGGAGGCTACTTTTGACATGCTGACTGGCATCCCTTGGTGTAGCACACCTTTTCTGTGGTTGTAAGGACAATTTTTTGTGCTTAGGAGGACGTGGAGGAGGAGCCATAGGTTTTTCAGTAAGCTTATGATATTCATGGTAGAAGTGCTCTGTTACTTCAGTGACGGTCTGTAGGTGAACCTCTGAGTTCTCGCAATCAGGCCAGGGTATGGTGTCTGAGATGAAGGAGAATGACATTTTCAGCCAGCGAACAGGCAATTCAAAGCATTGCTCTGGAGTATTAGGCAAGCTGGCAAGCACAGTTGTCTCTTCTAGAGCTTCTTCAAGTCTCAGCGCTGCTAATCCTGCCAGTGGATCTTTTTCCAGTGTTTTATCATGATTCACCACCTTGACATCCAGAGGAAAGGAGAAGTTCTTGCATAGTTCGGCTAAGCCATACTTTTTCTTGTCCGAAAGTTTTTCAACAAAGTTGGCTGGAGTGAATAGAGGGAGGCATACCTCACTCTCTCTATCACTCTGATTATCGTCCTCGTCCTCGTCCTCGTCCTCAATTATTTTGCAGATCAGGCTGTCCACACTCGGTGGAGCACCTAACTCATTTCCTGACCTGTTTGCTGTCTGCAATCTCAGAACCTCCAGCTGTTCCCCAACGCTTAGAGCAGGCACACCTTCCTCCTCAACTTCCTCACAGTGCCTTGTCACAGATATTCTTAGTCCTGGAGAGTGAGAGAATGCCACATACACTTCATACACTGAGCTAAACTCCCTTGCTCTTCTCCGTATTTGGCCACCATAGCCCTGAGAAAGCAGGAAGTACTGCTGGGCTTTTCTCCCCTTTGGTGTACATGCTAACACCATGTGTGTTGTATTGCACCCGTGCAGCAATAGGTGCTTGCCTTTTTGTAGCTCTTTGAACCAGCTGCAGTGAAATAAGGTATTAGCCTCAGGTCCTTCTAAGATCTCTGCCATAGTTGGAAAGGCCTCATTTGGCTGAGAAGCTACCTCAGCTAGAGATAGTGGTGTTACAAAAGTTAAATGTTTACATTGTTCAGTCACGTCAATTACATCCACTTCCAGGCTCGAGGGAAACTTCACTATGTTCTTTCTCACTGTGAAAACAACAATAATAACCATACGTCAAATACTGATGAGGCTTAGTTACATACACAAGCTAATGATGAAAAGAAAGAAATATTAGATCAGATGGATTGGTAATACATACTGTGCATGATGCCTTGGATTTGATAGATTGGGCTAAAAAACAGGGGGCCGCCACATTTTGTTGGTTTTGTCTTACAGAATCTTCTCTTACACAGTCTGGCTGAGTACATGATCTCATGAAGGGAGTAGTCACGATCATTCTGACATTCATAGAACTCTCCATGACAGGAGAAGGGAATGTACACTTCTGCAGAGGCTTCCTGTTGGCCCATCAGCCGGCAGCGAGCAAAACTCTCCCCATAGTTATTGAGCTCCACAGATAGAACTGTCATCTCTGTTCCAGCTGGCACTGTAAGGTTCTCAATGATGAGCTCATTTTTGCTGAAGAAGGTGAATGAGCCAAAGGCATCCAGACCAACAGGTAGAAGGCCTGCTATCTCCTCTATTGTACTGTAAGGAAGATCCTCAGGAATCAATTTGAACAGACCTAAAGAATAGCATGAACAATAAGGAAACTGAATAGTTACAGCATTTAAAAAAAAATAAAAATAGTTTTTATTTTATTTTATAAATAATACTCAACTTGAATACAAAATATTGTTGTAGTTGTGTCTTCCAATGCCTTATTTACTCATTTTATGCCATTATTTCATGCATTACATACTTACTATTTCAATACCTACCAGAATGCTCGAGTGGCAGCTCAAATGTGGTCTTATTACTCATGTCCTCGCAGGAGACTGACAAGAGCTCGAAACTGGTAATCTTCACCAAGTCGCCAGTAGACAGACAGACCTCACTACCTGAGATCTCATACACGGAGCCTGTAAAACAATGCCCCAGTACTTCTCATTAAACAAAATAGACACACAAATAAATAACTGAATCTTTACAGTGCTGGCTGATGGGCAGAAAATAAATGACGTCTAACTTGCTCCTGTATGAATGATCTAATAAAATACAGATTGATAATCAGCATTGCTTTATTAGTCAAAGAAAATAAAAGTCCCAGGTTCATTTCAGATGTCATGATTTCTTCATTGTATAGTCTGTATGAATTAGTTTTTGTGAAACTTAATGTTTCGCGCTTTCTGACGTGAAACAAGTAGCAAATTTCGCTTAAATATTTAACCAGATGTTGAACTGTTATAAAGGTCACAGGATGCAGATTACGCCATGCGGCTGTAGGATAAATATCTAAAAAGTGTAGCGATTAGTTACCTTGGAAATATACTCCGGAGCAGACCTGGAGAATGCGCGGTAAGGAGGAATGATCCACATTGTTGATGTACTCCTGCAGAGCTAGAACTCCATCACTGTCCTCCATCACTAAAACCATTAAACGCGCGACGCCAGAGCCGACAAATGCAGTTTACAACGCTGTTGTTTTCGACAAAGCACCCGAGGCGTCGACTGGTTCCGTTTCAGGATAGCATGTAGGCTAATGTGAAATCTGGCCACTTCCTCATAACAATCGAGTTTCGTTTCAATGGTCGTCAAGGAAATATGTCGACCTGTCAACTTCTGCGTATATGTTATGTGTGAACTGCGAAAATACACCAGAAGATATATCACGCGTTTACAAGAGGCTCGAATATACACTAATGCATCGCTCTGACCACACATTCTCAGAAACCATTAACAAGTAAAACGACGTAGCCTAGTGTCTCACAGGGTCGAGATGAACATGCAGAAAGTAAAAAAACAAAAACAAATAAAATTACGTTTCAAACTCATTAAAATGTTCACACGTATGCTCACGTTTACTGTTAGGTTTCCGCCAATGTAGACTATTTACACACATTTGATGTATTTGCCCATATGATTTCTTACGTTTTTGTGTATATCTCATACTAAATAGTTTTAGATCTTCAAACGGAATTTTAAACAAAGGCAATCTGAGTAAACACAATATAGTTTTTATTTATTTATATTTTTATTGAAGCAAAAAAAAAAAAAAAAAAGTGAACCAACACCTATCACCCATGTGAAAAACTAATTGCCCCCTTAAAGTTTAAAGCTGGTTGTGTCACCTTTAGCAATAATAACTGCAACAGATCCGTTTTTCACTTACTTCTAGGACTAGGACTTAGTCCTTACGCATTGTCTTGCTGCATTATCCAGTTGTGCTTGAGTTTCAATTTATGGACTGAGGACCTTTATTGATGCAAGAGAGGCCTGTAGCTGCGATGGACTGGCACCCTGCCCAGGGTGTACCCCGCCTTGTGCCCGATGCTCCCTGGGATGGGCTCCAGGTTTCCCCGTGACCCTGAAGGAAGAATAAGCGGTATAGAAGATGGATGGATGGATGAAGCCTGTAGTTCCTGTGATGTTGTCCTTGGCTCTTTGTGACTTCCTGGATGAGCAGTTGCTGTGTTCTTGGAGGAATTTTGGAAGGTTGGACACTTCTGGGAATAGCCTTTGAATAGCTTAGTAACCCTCCCCAGTCTTATGTATTTCAATCACCTTCTTCCTCATCATTTCTGGAATTTCTTTCAATTTCGGCATAGTGTGTTACTGGGTAAGACAGGGGTGTCCAATCTTATCCAGAAAGGGCCGGTGTGGGTGCAGGTTTTCATTCCAACCAAGCAGGAGCCACACACGAATCTATTGAAAGCCAAGATCAACTGATTAAACATGTGGAATCAGGTGTGGCTCCTGCTTGGTTGGAATGAAAACCTGCACCCACACCAGCCCTTTCCGGATAAGATTGGACACCCCTGGGGTAAGACCTTCAACCAACTTCATGCTGTTGAAAAAGTTCTATTAAAGTGTTGATTTGATTTAACAGGGTTTGCAGTAATCAGTCTTGGTTGTGTCTAGTCCAGCTGAACAACATTACGAATGCGGTTTCATAGATTTGGGGAATTAGTATCTATGGGGCAAATACATTTTCAGACAGGCCCAGTTGGTATTGGATAGCTTTTTTGCTTCATTAAATAACATTATCATTTAAAAAACTGTATTTTGTGTTTATTCAAGTTGCCTTTGTTTTATCTTGGATTTTGTTTTAATTGCTGAAACAATTTAGTGTGAAGCATACACAAAACCAGAAGAAATACTTTTTTTTATTGTACTGTACATAAATTACAAAATATGCCATATTGTAGTAGTATATATGATAACGACTGTTCTGGTGTATGTATTAAGTGTAAGCAGCATGTACAGTAGGTACCTATGTGGGTTTAAAGTGGCTGGAAATTCATAAATTTTGGGCAAAGAGGTGTGGCTTCTGCTTGGTTGGAATGAAAACCTGCACCCACACCAGCCCTTTGCGGACAAGATTGGACACCCCTGATCTAGAGGAAGCATATATAAAGATAAGAGAAGAGGAACCAAAATGGAACCCTGGGGAACACCAAAGGGCATTTGAGCACAGGATGAGAAACACTACCCTACATTAACAGAAAAGGTTCTGTCCTTGAGATAAGAGGTAAACCACGCCAGCACAGACCCCTAAAACCCAGCAGCATGATCAAGTCTTTGCAAAAGGATATCATGATCTTTTGTGTCAAATGCTGCCCTCAAATCAAGCAAGATTAAAATACAGCAAGAGCCTGAGTCAAGAGTGAGTAAGATATCATTGGTGACCTTCAACAAAGCAAATTCAGTACTGTGAAGTTCCCTGAAACCGGACTGAAATCAATCAAAATACTAAAAGCACTCAGGTAGGAAGAAATCTGAGAATAGACAACATTTTCCAAGATTTTTTAAATGAAAGATAGTTTAGAAATTGGTCTATAGTTATTCATGACATGCTGATCAAGATGATGCTTTTTTTTTTTTTTAAACTGCGGTTGTACTGTGGCATGTTTAAACGTGTCAAGCACCACCCCATTGACTAGACTAGCTGTTCACAATAGTGGTCACGATTAGACTCCAAGCAGGAAAAGCCTCGTTAAAAATATATACAAAGGCAGAACATGTTGTGGATAAAAATTACATGAAATAAACACGAGGGAGACCTAGTATGAGTAATATGTAATTTTATTGAAAATTCACAGGACTGGTTGGATTCACACTTTAAGATCTTTAAGAGTAACACACTATGGTTTATTAGTCACAGAGAAATATAAGAGCTGAGGAGTGCAGGCTGAGAAACACACACACTCTCGTACAGTCAAGGGCGGGCGTGCAGACATAACACACCTAAAGGCCCCAACGCACACACATAACATTATGAGATAACAACATGAGACTAAGATCTCTCTAAATTGTTTTCTCTCTCTCCCACTTTCAATCCTAATGGTAGTCAGAAAGTCCTCTTTCAAAACATCATGGTAAATTTGATAAGCCTCTTTCAAAATATCATGGTAAATTTGATAAGCCTTTTTTAAACATCATGGTAATGTAGATGAGCTCTTTTTAACCCTATTGGTATTGAAATCATAGTCTTTCTAAAATATATTGGTTATCTACTGTGTAAATACAGTATAAATACTGGAGCTTGAGCTCCAGGTGTCAGATCACTTCTGAGAGTTCTCATTGGTGTGGATCTTGTGAGGTGGAAATAAAATCTGGACCCTTGCTTCTTCTCACTCACGGCTGGTGTCTTTTTTCTATCTCCAACTGGGTTCACAGATGTGAGTATTTGCTTCTATGTTGAATTTTAAGTGTCTTTGGGTAATAGGCTAAATTTGGGCCAGCAAACATCAGAAGGGCAGAAAGAGGATTTCATACCAGAAACAATTTCAGAGATCTGTGAAGGAGACACTGATTGAAAAAGCTAAAGAGAGCTCTGACATGGAGGCATTTCTAGAGGAGAAGAACTACGAGATGGTATGTTAGACTGAATACCCTCAATTTTATGAGTAAAATGAGTTTAAAAACTGATCACACAGGTCAGTAGAAATCTCGAATGGAACACTAGGAGAGGGTTTTAGAAAGGCATTAATTGTACTAAAAAGGACCTTCGGCCTTTGTGCATTTTGTGCAATTAAATAAGACGTATTTCAACTGTGCCTCCTTAACAGCACTCTGATACTGCTTAAGACACTCGCTGAAGATTTCATATGATATTTATAGTTTCAGATTTCTGTCTTTCTTCCATCTGTGCTCAGTGTGTCTACACTCCTGCCTGAGAGCTCAAGTGGACCTATTTAACTTGAGCTGAACTTTCTTCATCACCTTGGATCTTGTAACTCCAAGGGGGCAGTTGAGTACAGGGTAGCAGTGCAGGTACTGTCAAAAAGATCAACCAATTCATCGGGATAGACACAAGAGGAGAGGGCATTCACAACATTTGGGGTTTGTGTAGATAAATGCAAATCATTGATCAATCATCTGGCAGTACAGGAATTAAAACATTCAGAAGACATGTGACTGATAAGATTTGGGGAGAGTACAAGCCAACACAGAGTCCAAAACCACTGGACAATGATCAGAAATAGCAGTGTCACAAATGTCAAGATTTAGTCACTGAAAAACGCAGTGAAAACACTAAGTCCAAGATGTGACCCTTCTGTTGAGTGGGTCCAGAAACAAATTGTACAAAGTTAAGTGAGTCTATGAGACAAAGAAACTCTTTGACCAAGGGTTTAGACTGACAGCACACATGGATATTAAAGTCACCCAGAATCAGAAGTCTATCATAGTGTGACCTCAGTTAGGCCAAAAAGTCAGAAAATTCTCGGATGAAATCCTTACTGAATTTAGGTGATCTGTAAACCAGGACGCAGCGCAAGCTAGTGAGATCAACCTTGAAGATCTAGACCTCAAAGATTAGAAAGTTTTCAACAGGCCTGAGTTTACATTTAAAACAGTTCTTGAAAATTGTTACTTCCACCTCCATGACCTACAGTTCTTGGAGAATTAAAAAGTTGCTTAAGAGTAAGTTGCTTGAGAGTTGCAAAATCACCAGGGCAGTATAATTAAAAGTATAGTAAAAGTACATGAGGAACATTTTTATCATTTATTTATTGTGGTAGGAGCATAACACAGGATTAAAAAACAATACCAATATCAATATCTCTAAAATTATATGTATATACAGTATATTACCCAGTATACATTACAATATATATACACACAGTACGTTAAGTACAAGTCTCTGCATAATAAGTAGTAAGGCTTCTAGATTTCCGAGTCTTTCCTTATTCCCTATAATACACAGGGCCGTGGTGAACCTGGAGCCTATCCCAGGGGACTTGGGACACAAGGCAGGGGACCAACCCATCGCAGGAAACATCTCATACACACACACACACACTACATTTACATAACATTTATTCATTTAGCAGACGCTTTTATCCAAAGCAACTTACAAATGAGAAAATACATGCAAAGCGATATATCAAACAGAGAACAATACAAGTAGTGCTACCATACAAGATCCATTAACTGAGTTCCAGAAGAAGCAAAGTGCACAGAGTAGAGGTGTAAGTGCCAGAGTAAATTTTATTTATATTTATTTATTTATTTATTTATTTATGGGTTGGTTAGGTGTTCACAGAAGAGGTGGGTCTTTAGCTGTTTTTTGAAGATGGTGAGAGATTCTGTGGTCCGGATTAAGGTTGGAAGTTCATTCCACCACTGAGGGACAGTTAGTTTGAATGTTCTTGACAGGGACCTTGTGCCACACTGAGTAGGAACTACTAAGTGTCAGTCGTTGATTGATTGCAGATTGCATGAGGGAACGTAAGCCTTCAGGAGAGAGTTGAGGTAGGAGGGTGCTGTTACAGACAAGGTCTTGTAGGTGAGCATCAAGGCCTTCACTTTGATGTGGGCGGCTACAGGAAGCCAGTGAGATAAAGAGGGGTGTGACGTGGGTTCTTTTGGGCTGGTTGAAGACGAGGCGTGCTGCTGCATTCTGAATCATTTGAAGTGGTTTGATGGAGCTGGTCGGGAGTAAGTAAGTAAAAGTAAGTAAAATTTATTTGTATAGCACGTTTCACACAGCAACGCTGACCAAAGTGCTGAACAGAGTACAGAAAGTAAAATAGAAACAGAATTAGACCAAATAAAAGCAGACAATAGACAACAGAAAAAATCAATAAATTTTTTTTTAAACAATTAAAAATTTGATCAAAAAGCCTGGTAGAAGAGATATGTTTTAAGCCTATTTTTAAAAGTAGTAAAAGAAGGTGCAAGGCGGATGTCCAGTGGCAGTTGATTCCAAAGACGGGGCAGCAACAGCAAAAGCTCTATCCCCCTTTGTTTTTGACCGGGAACGAGGGACATGCAAAAGAAACCTATCAGAATATCTTAGACATCTGTTTGATGAATGTGGATTAAGAAGATCTACAAGATACGAAGGAGCTTGATTATTAAGAGTTTTAAAAACAAACTTCAGAACCTTAAACTGAATCCTAAAACGGACTGGGAGACAGTGAAGCGATGCTAAAATTGGGGTGACACGATCAAACTTCTTTGCCCTGGTCAACAGTCTTGCAGCTGCATTCTGAACCATCTGAAGATGAGCCAGAGATGACTGAGGAAGACCCAAGTATAATGAATTACAGTAATCTAAGCGAGAAGTAATAAAAGCATGAATAACCTTCTCCAAATCCTGGAAAGACAAAAATGTTTTGAGTTTTGAAATAATCTGTAGTTGATAAAAACTAGTCTTAACAACCAAATTTATCTGCTTGATTAAGCATAATTCTGAGTCCAGAATGAAGCCAAGATTCCGAACCTGGGAAGAAATTGAGGGAAAGTGTTTATGGAGCTCGTTAATGAGACCATCTCTCAATCTCAGGGGGCCAAAAACAATTATTTCAGTTTTGTCTTCATTAAGTCGGAGGAAATTATTTGTTAACCATTTTTTTAATGTCATCCAGACAGTCCAACAATGGCTGAATGGAGTCACCAGCTTTCAAAGGAATGTACAACTAGGTATCATCAGCATATAAATGAAAAGAGACATTGTGAGCCCTAATAATATTCCCCAACGGCCGCATATATAAATTAAAAAGAAGTGGGCCCAAAATAGAGCCTTGAGGAACACCACTAATAATAGGACTAGAAGAAGAGCAGAAATTACCCAACGCTACCGAGAAAGACCTGTCCTTAAGATATGAGCTGAGCCATTGTAGGGCAGTGCCCTTGATACCAAACAGATGCTCCAAGCACCAGAGAAGTGTGTAATGGTCTACAGTATCAAAGGCAGCTGTAAGATCTAGTAGCATCAACACAGTATTTTTACCAGCATCCACTGTTATTAAAATGTCATTGGACACTTTTAACAAAGCAGACTCCGTGCTATGAAAAGCAGTGAAACCAGATTGTAAAGGTTAAAATAACATAGCGGAGATTAAAAACAGGAGCAATTGAGATTGTACTACTTTCTCTATCAGCTTTGACAGAAATGGTAGCTTAGAGACAGGCCGATAATTATTAAGGCAACGTTCATCCAAACCCTGTTTCTTAAACAAAGGTTGAACAATAGCATGCTTAAAACAATTTGGGACCACCCCTGCATCCAAAGAAGAATTTATCAACACTTGGATACCGGGGCCAATTTCAGAAAAGGTTGCTTTTATAAGCACAACGGGTACAACATCAAGTGGCGTGGATGATAGTTTCATCTGGTTAACCAGATCACACAGTTCCTTTAGAGAAAGGAACTGTGTCAGGAACAGCACCCTCCTACCTCAACTCTCTCCTGAAGGCCTACGTTCCCTCTCGCAATCTGCGATCGATTAGCGACCGACGTTTAGCAGTTCCAACTCAGTGTGGCGCTAGGTCCCTTTCCAAAACCTTCACACTAACTGTTCCTCAGTGGTGGAATGCACTTCCAATATCAATCCGGACCGCAGAATCTCTCACCATCTTCAAAAAACAACTAAAGACCCACCTCTTCAATGAACACCTAACAAACTCATAATGAAAAAAAAAAAATAAAAAAAAAAAATTGCACTTACACCTCTACTCTGCACTTTGCTTCTTCTGGAATTCAATTAATGGATCTCGTATGGTAGCACTTATTGTATTGTTCTCTGCTTGATATCGCTTTGCTTGTATCTTTCTCATTTGTAAGTCGCTTTGGATAAAAGCGTCTGCTAAGTGAATAAATGTAAATGTAAATGTAGAAACATGTTCAAATTGATCCGGTAAAGCCAGTGAATTTGGGGACACGTCTGATAAATGCAAAGTGAAGGAAGAACGAATAGTAATTACTTTATCAGCAAAAAATTTTAAAAACTTCTCACAAAGTTCAGCCAAGGGTTCCCCATGGAATTGGCAACTTGGATTAATAATTGAATTTATCGTGGTGAATAAGATTTTGGTCTATGACAGTGTGTAGCAATTAAGTCAGAGAAATACCTAGACCTAGCTGATTTTGCTGCACTCTGAAACTTAAACAAACAATCTTGCTTCCATCAAAAAAAATGCTTCCATCTCCGCTCAGCTCTACGACAAGCCTGTCTGAGAGAACAAGTATTATCATCGAGCCAGTAATAAGATTTACGATTTGGTTGCTTCAGCTTAAAAGGGGCAATGGAGTCTAAAATATTGGAGCAAAATGTTTAAAATAAGGCAATCAAATCATCAGGGCCAGAAGAAGACTCTGCAGCACTCAAGATAGATGTTTCAACAGCATTAGCTAGAAAACTTTCTCTAAACTGAGAGGCAGTGAGTGAATTAATACAACGAGAATAATCTCCTGAAGGCCTAGTCATAACGGCAGAGCTGGCAGCAGGGACATTAAAAACAATGGGCTTGTGATCAGAGAAGGAAGCATCTTCAATATTAACATTATCAACAGCGGTTCCATATGACAATATAAGTTCTAGTGTATGACCAAGGACATGAGTTGCCTGATTTATGTGTTGAATAAAACCAAAGGAATCCAAGATATTACAAAATTCAGTAACCAAGGGTGGACCAGGGCAGCAGACATGCACATTAAAATCACCCAATAATAACAAACGATCATACAACGGAACAATAGAAGATAAAAAAAAAAAAAAATCACTTAAAAAGGCATTGTCCGGGTTAGGTGGCCTATAGATCAAAGCACAGAATAGCATGGAAGAGGTTGACTCTAACACAACACACTGTACCTCAAAGGATGAGTAACTCCCAACAGAAACTCTCCGAATGTTCAGTGACTGTTTAAAAACCATAGCAACCCCACCACCCTTACCAGAAGGCCTTGGAGTACTAATAAAACAACAGTTCGGTGGACAGAGTTCCTCGAAGACGGTTGACTCACCAGGACTAACCCAGGTCTCCGTCAGGAATAAAATATCCAGGTTATGTCTGGTAGAAAAGTCATTTAAAATGGAAGTTTTGTTGCACAAGGACCTAGCATTAACCAGGGCCATCTTCATAGTAGACTGAGGTAGCGAGGTCCGATCCGGTGAAACGAATTCCAGTTGTCAGACATTTAAACAGATCACTCTTCTCTGACGAATCCGTAATCGTGGAGGAGCAGAACAATTAGACGAATGTAGGAAGTCCGGGAAAATAGCCAAATGAAAAACATATCTGTTATCCCATGACTGTCGTGTCAAGTGGAGCCCTTCCAAGCTTAAGGGAAACTCAATCGATTGTATGGAGGAAGCGATTGTCCGTCTGATTCTCACCCGAACACCAGCACAATTCCTTCTCTTCCTGTGGTGCTTCCTTAGAGGAGGAAAGCAGCAAGGTAGCCGGCGAGTGCACTCCACCGCGGGTCAGCTGGACGAGGATTGAAAACGAGAATACAGAGTAGGACAACATCGCAGATGAGCTCCCATATGGCTTCTGATGTTAAGCAAAGCTTGACGATTGTAGGTCAATACTGAATCTACATGATACCAGTGTGACACGATACACAGTAAAAACAGCAGAGATGCCAGACGAACAGACAAAACAGATAGAACAAACTGTAATAGACGGGAAAGATAACAGAAACGGCATGCCGACAGGTACATTGGCGCCATCTTGGAAATAATCACCCGGGAGGCCCGAGAGTAGTGAGTTGCAGTAGTCTAGTTTTTAGATAACAAGAGCCTGGACTAGTATCTGTGTATCCTGTTTGGTGAGGTAGGGTCTGATTTTCTTGATGTTGTACAGGATGAACCTACAGGACCGTGCAGTTGAGATGTGGTCTGTAAAGGTCAAGCTGTCATCGAGAATCACCCCAAGGTTCCTGCCCGTCCTGGTTGGCTTGAGTGTGGTTGATCCGAGCTGTACAGTGAGGTTGTGGTTGATTGAGGGACAGGCTGGGATGACGAGAAGCTCAGATTTTGCCAGGTTGAGCTTAAGGTGGTGTTCCCTGGCTGGAAGGACAAATAGAGCTGGTGTCATCAGCATAGCAATGGTATGAGAAGCCATGAGACTCAATAACCTGCCCCAGAGATGTAGTGTAGATAGAAAAGAGCAGTGGACCCAGAACTGACCCCCGTGGAACGCCAGTTGTGAGTTGCTGAGTTTTAGAAATACCTCCCCTCCATGATACCTTGAAGGATCTGTCTGAGAGATAGGATTCCACCCAGCGCACTACAGACATTTTGGAAATTCCAATCAGCCTACAACGCATGTCTTGAGACTGGGGAGGAAACCAGAGTACCTGGAGGAAACTCTCAAAGCATAGAGAGGACATGCAAGCTCTGCACACACAGGACGGTGGCAGGAATCGATCCCCCAACTGCAGAGGTGCGAGGCAAATGTGCTAACCACTTGCTAGCTAGTGTGTCACCCCTATTGTATTATATGTCCCAATTTCTGTGACATCTTGAAAATGATTCATTGTGAACCTCTGTGTATAATGTGAACTAACTTTATATTAATTTTGTTACAATAGTACATCTTATGTATCACACGCACGCGCGCGCGTATCTCTCTCTCTCTCTCACTCTCTCTCTCACACTCACACACACACACACACACACACACACACACACACACACACTATATGGACAAAAGTAAGTGGAAAGGCTTTTCACCGGACATTTTAGAGCATTTTTCTGACAGGCTAAATGCCCGACACGTCAGGGGGCGCTACAGACGCTCAATCTAACAATCTGCCTGGAATTCAACCGAAGAAGAAGTGCTGGCAGGAGAATCTACCCATAGTGCCATGCAGCTTTAGGAATGAATGATGGCAAAAAATACACTAGCAAATATTCCAAATTTTGATTGTCCTTCGTGGTAAGGAGTGTTATTTTTCTTACTTATTTTTGACAGTGTCGTTAATTGTTTACTATTTTTGTCAAAAGATTAATTTAGCATGTTAGCTTTCGAAGTATTTTGCATATCTAGCTAGCATGCTGCTGGTAAAGGTTAGCCAGCTAGCAAGGGAGATGTGTAAGTTTGTAAATAATTTTAAAAGCATTTCAGTAAAAGAAGCCTCTGGACAAACTGTTATGCGTGGTTAATAATAATGCTCGAGACTGCAAACATGATTAGTTTTCTGACCGCGTCTGTTTAATTAGCAGCGCGGTTAGCTGGAGCGCTAGTTATTATAACTGTGATCATTTTGCTCTTTCTGTCCGACACCCAATTGTCACGATGATTGTTAAGCACCTTAACAAAAACCAATACAAACCTGGTTCAATAAAAAGCAGTTTAATTTTTATTGATATATCTATATATCATCAGTGTCTACAACTTTGGTTATATGCTACTACAATAACACAAAGAAAAACAACAACGGCTTTACTTTAACTGTCCAGCAAAATTTCTCGTTAAACACATTGGCGCTTTTAGTATCTAGATTTATCCGGTTTCCCTTGCAATGTTCAGGACTGCAGCTAAACTTTGGAGAAGGATCATATTTGTGTGTGTGTGTGTGTGTGTGTGTGTGTGTGTGTGTGTGTGTGTGTGTGTGTGTGTGTGTAGGGCAGGTAAACCTCCACCAGGGCTGCATTTGGACGTGGTAAAAGGAGACAAACTGATTGAGGTGGGCAATCCTATTTATCCTAATGGTGCTTTAATCTTTCCTAGGCCTGCAACTAACGGTTATTTTGATAAACGATTAATCCGTCGATTATTTCTATGAATAATTGATTAGTTGTATTAAAAAGCTAATTTTTATTTTCTGTCTTTTTCACATTCCTCACAATGTTGTTCTTCAAACATTGTGCAAATTGAAGGCTAGGAAAAGGTATTAAATGTATCTGTGGGGTATGCTACACATTGTGCAAAGGATTTTTAAAAAAATATTAACTTTATATTTTGAAAACAAAAAAAAACCAACTGATTGAAAGTTTTAAAGCAGACGTTAAATCACTGTATTAAAATGCTAAAAGAGAAACAAAAGCACAAACCAAGTGTTAACTGCTAAGAAGTTGAATGTTCTGCAGTAACACACATTCACTCATCTGAACACAGCAACGTTACTTTATTCTGTAAATGTATGACATTTCTTACATTTATATACAATCACATGTTATAACCATTATAGTTACTGCGCTCATAAAAAAAAACAATTATTTTTGTTTCTAAATATAGCCTCGAACAACATATTTGATCAAAATGAATATTTTAGAGTTATTGCGCTTCCTTTCTTTTGCGCTGTTAGATTGATGCACTTGCGTGGACTTGTGCTCATTCAGTGAAGTTTAATGGAGACTCACTCACTGTTAGGACAAGACTTTATGTAAAATGGAAATACTGGCATGAATTTCTAACATTTACAGATAAGTATATAATGGGAAAAATGTAATTTCTGCGCTGAAGAAAACGTGTCTGGAACACATTAAACAGCACACACATCTGTCGCAGCATCTGACACAGCAAGCCACATTAATACACTTATTAATACAGTTTGTTTGAAGCACTTAATATAAAACATTCTCATGTTTTGGACAACCTGGATCGTGCACTTTTCCCGGAGCAGCTCACTCTGTGACCTCCGCTGTATCTCAGATGTGTTTTATTCATAGAAATGCGTTTTCACCATTGTGAAGTGATGTCACTGTGGATAACCCCCATCAGTGACGTCACAGACCCAACTAATCCATAATGAAATTTGTTGCCGATTATTTTAATTATAGATTATTATCGGTTTTGCCGATTAGTTGTTGCGGCCCTAATATTTACCTACATCCATTTTTCAGAACGTGTTCCACAGTATCATATGGCATTTGTGCATTTCTTCAGATGATAAAACTGATATGTATGCACTAGATACTAACCTGACTGTCTGCTGCCCAGTAGTTTTTGTACTGGTGCACTTCAGTGGCTGTCAGGTCCAGAATGGTGCTATAAAAACATGAGCCCTGAGATTTAAGCACTGAGAGGGAAGTCACCTCAGATGTTATTACTCAGGGACACACACATGCGAATTTGGATTTGATTTAAACCGGTGGTCTTCACAAAGGGGTTTTGAGACACCAAGGGGTCTGTGGTTTGTTTGTTTGTTTATTTTTAAAAAGTTACTTTTCAAAAGTGCTGGAAACCACAGCCCACCAACATCTAACTTATATTTATACTTATTTATTACTTTCAACTTAACTTGACTTTCCACTTTATTTATTTATTAATTTTTATTTGTCCCTGAGGGAGAATTGGTGTTATGGCAAGACATACACATGATCTTAGCGAAAAGGCAGAGAAGCGGCAAGACATACATACATACATACATAGTCATGTGGAAAAATAAGTACAACCCATGAAATTTATTGATTGATTGATTGATTGATTGATTGATTTATTTGGACAAGCAAACATTTGGTACTCTTTGAAACAGTGCCTATTGATAAAGATGATACACTATCAAATGACACATACAATTGACATTTTGTAGTAATTGTCACATTTTAAATAATTTAAAAAAAAACAGGCCAGTCACATGGAAAAAAGTAAGTACACCCCTACATTTACCCACACCTTCAAATCCATAAAATTAGAATCAGGTGTTGAAGACTGGGTGCCAGTGATTAGAACCTGCTTAGGGAGTGCAGGTGGAACCTGTCTTATTTAAACCCCTCTCATATCTAGTGTCTGGTGTTCCCTTTGCTATTGAGGTGTGTGGTGTGGTACCCTAATTTCTCCATCTGGGGATTAATAAAGTCTCATCTTATCATTCCAAGGTCTAAAGAGTTATGTAAGGCCTTCAGAAAAAAAGGTTGTAGATGCCTGTGAGTCTGGCAAGGGATTTAAAAAATTTCCATATTATTTGAAATCATTCAATCATCATTCCACTGTAAAGAAAATAATCTACAAATTTCACAGATTTCAAACGACTACCATTTTGTAGCAGCAAATTCTGCAAATGAGCAGACTGTCTGATGCAAAAAGATCCTAAAATTTAATCACAGGATCTACAAGAAAGTCTCGCAACTGTTGGTGTCAAAGTGCATGCTTCTACAATCAGAAAGAGAGTGCACAAATTTGACCTGCATGGTAGGCATGCCAAGAAAAAGCGTTTGCAAGACTACAGTTTGCCAATGAACTTGTAGGAATAATGTGCTCTGGACAGACGAATCAAAGATAGAGTTGTTTGTCCACAGTAACAGCAGACATGTTTGGTGCAGACCAAAGACAGCATTTCAGGAGAAGCACCTCATACCAACTGTGAAGCACAGTGGTGGAAATGTTATGGTTTGTGGTTGCTTTGCTGCCTCAGGGATTGGACAGCTTGCATTCACTGATTCAACTATGAATTCAAAGAGTGCTTGAAGATAATGTGATCTGTCCAAAAGTTGAACTGAAAGTGGAACTTTCAACAGGATAATGATCCTAAGCTAGCAAATCCACCAGGGAATGTCTCAAAAAGAAGAAATGGAGGGTTATGGAATGGCCAAGTCAAAGCCTAGATTTGACTCCCATTGAAATGTTGTGGGGTTATCTGAAACGTGCAGTACATGGGGGGGAACCCTCAAACATCTTGCAACTGAAAGAATATTGCATGGAAGACAAAAATTCCAGCAACCCTGGTGGACAATTATACAAAACGCCTACAAGAAGTTATTTCTAAAAGGGGCAATGCTAGCTTCTGAGGCCAAGGGTGTACTTACTTTTTCCACAGAAGAATGATAAAAAAAAAAGATAATTATCCTTGTGGTTTTATTTAAGTATATCAACTTAATAGGCACTGTTTCAAAGATCATCAAATGTTTGCTTGTCAAATTATGTCAAAAGCCAACAATTTCCATGGGGTGTACTTATTTTTCACATAACTGTACATATACACATACAGGACAATAAAATACAAAACACCAAAATAAAGTAAAATAAAATGTTATTGAGTTCTTATAGTTATTAGTCCATTTGACTGGAATTTAATGGGTTTAATCCAAACCTCAATAACTGAAAAAACCTGGGGCACATTTGCCTCGCACCTCTGGGGTTGTGAGATCGGATCCCACCTCCGCCCTTTGTGTGTGGAGTTTGCATGTTCTCCCTGTGCCTTGGGTACTCCGGTTTCTTCCCCTAGTCCAGTGACATGTACTGTAGGCTCAGTATCATTTCTACATTGTCAGTTTTGTGTGTGTGATTGTCCCTTGCTATGGGTTGGCACCCTGTCCAGAGTGTCCCACGCTTTGTACCCTGAGTTCCCTGGGATAGGGTCCAGGCTCCCTTTGACCCTGTGTAGGGTATGCGGTACAGAAGATGGTATTGTACACATTTAAATAATTAACCTAATATTTAAATAGTTGGATTATATTCAGAGGAGTCTGTGAAGTTTACTTTATAGTTAAAGGGGTCCTTGACTGAAAAAGTTGGAGAGCCACTTCTTTAAACTGCATCAGTAATATTCCAAAATATGCTAAAGAGTGACGTTTTCAAGGATATTGTCATGTTTATGGATGAACCGATGTAAAAAAAAAAAAAATTTAATGTCTGAAGTGATTGAACTAATTTTCTGATCCATTCCACTGATGCACTTTGACATAATGGTGACACTGATCATGCACGTGAATAAAAGACAAATGAAAGTTTATTTCACCATCATATTTGTAATGTTTACAGAAGGTTGCTGAGAGTCAGCTCTATTACACAGAGGATGTCTAGTTTAGTTTAGAACTTAATTTGTCACAAAGTGAATGCTTGAAAACATGCTACCTACATATTTGGTGTCTTTGCAGAAACTGATCATCGATGAAAAAAAGTTCTACTTGTTTGGGAGAAACCCAGACCTTTGTGACTTCACAATTGATCATCAGTCATGTTCTCGTGTCCATGCTGCGCTTGTCTACCACAAACACCTCAAGAGGCTTTTTCTCATTGACCTCAACAGCAGTAAGTTACAGGCTACAGAAGCAACTAGTATCCAGTCAAACCATGACGAGTTAAAAAGGTTTGAAATTGTAATACTATACTTATGATGCTTCTTTTGTTTACATACCCAACAGCACATGGCACGTTTCTTGGACACATTCGTCTTGAGCCACATAAACCTCAGCAGGTTCCGATTGACTCTACTATGTCTTTTGGTGCCTCCACACGTGTCTACACCATCCGGGAGAAACCTCAAAGCCAGGCTAATGTGAGTGCAGGAGACAAAACAGGAGATGATGAGGAACTGAAAGGATTGCTGGGTCTTCCAGAGGAGGAGACGGAGCTGGAGGTGTGTATACTGAAGTGGTCCCCCATCATTTTCAAATGTTTTATTTCAGTGTACTCAATAGTATTCTCTTTCATGTTCATGTGTCCTTTGTACTACCATTGATCATGGAAGAACTTGACGGAGTTCAACACTGCACACAACAAGCGCATCTCCACTCTGACTATAGAGGAGGGCAATCTGGATATTCAGAGACCCAAGAGGAGAAGGAAAAGTTCCAGAGTGAGCTTCACTGAGGATGAGGAGATTATCAATCCAGGCAAGCATAATTTTCCCTTCACTATCCCTATTATTCCTTTTCTTTGTTTACTTGAAATGTTTCCTTTTTCAGTGTTTAAAAATTATCGCACATATATAGACTTAATTACACTTTTTTTTTTCTTTACACAGAGGATGTTGACCCCTCTGTTGGACGCTTCCGAAACATGGTGCAGACTGCTGTTGTTCCTTTAAAGGTAAAGATGGTTCTGTATTTAGCCTGTTGTGGCTTGTGCAATGATATGTCAGGAATAAATCATAGTTGAGCGGGTTGTCCATTAATCGTAGGGTTGGTGGTTCGATTGCCAGCCCACATGACTCCACATGCTGAAGTGTCCTTGGGCAAGACACTGAACCCCAAGATGCTCCCCATAGCAAGCTAGCGCCTTGCATGGCAGCTCTGCTACCATTGGGGTGTGTGTGTGAGAATGGGTGAATGAGACACAGTGTAAAGCGCTTTGTAGAACTGCTAAGGATAAAAAAGCACTATACAAGTGCAGACCATTTACCAAAAAAACATTGTCGGAGCATGCTGTTGTAGGAAAATAAGTAATTCAAGGATGGTGTGATGCCTGACTTGAAGGAACATTATTGCTACGAAGTTGATTAATTTCCAAGCACAGCATGTCCTGTAGTCGTTCAACATAACAGCAATTTGCAACGATTACAATTTAAAAAATTTATCCTACTGCACACTTTTTAAACATTTATAGTTATGATTTAATGTTTTGGAACTTCAGCAAAACAACTCAGATCCTGTTATTTGTTATAGCAGCTATAAAAAGCTGTCTCCATTGATAAGTTTATAAGACAAAAATGTGGCTGCTATGAGTGGTGCAACAGAAGAGTATTCGCCCTATCATCAAGAGTTTGAATACTGACGATACCACAGCCATCTGTGCCCTGAAGTCCAAGAGTAAAAAATTGGCTGTGCTCTCACCTGTGAATCACAGTGACACTCGTGACAGTTATGCCAATCATGGTAGCTGGTGCATTCAAGCATGTGGAAGATAGGGGATTAATGGGAGGGGTGGGAATTGGCCGAGACAAAAACATCAAGAGAAAACATTACATATCAAGTTATTGAGAAGTACTACAACACTGCTGTCCTTACCAACAAGGTAATTATAAATAAAAAATATTGCATCCATCTAATAAAATTTTTCCCTCTTGCTCCAGAAGAAAAAAATGGAGAGTGGCAATGTTTTAGGGATTGAGGACACAGTCACACATCATGCACACAGTTTTCCCTTGAAAGGTGGGCTCTATGGAGATCTCCCACCCGCTGGCCACGAGGCTCATGCTGCAGGGGGCACCATGCTGGGTGGACTCCCTCTACCAAACCCTGCTCCAGAGGTGGACTTAGCCCCAGAGGCTCCACTGCCACCTATTACACTCAATCCCACTCCTGTCTCAGGCCCCTATGCTCCAGAGGGGCTCAGTGAACCACGCAAGAAGAAATATGCAAAGGAGGCATGGCCTGGCAAAAAGCCCACTCCATCTTTACTTCTCTAGCTGCTGGTAAACCTGGACAGTCTCTTGCCAGTGGAGCTACTCATGATTTTATAGATAGATTGTGATTTTTACTTATTTTCCTCTTTATACCAGTGGCTTAAAAGACATTCCATTGATGCAAGGCTCTAGAAAGTAAAAACAATTCTATGAAATTAGTATTCAACGCATGCCATTGGAAGTGATTCTTCAAACATTCTCTGTAATGCTCAACTTTAGTCGCTAGATGGCAGCACGACCCTACGAGACAATGAATTACGTTTTTTTTTTTTTTTTTAAAGAACTTTACAATAATGCCCCCTCCTGCTGAACACCTCAAAAACATTTTTAAAAGAAACTTGCAGAGATATCCTTTGTTTCACATGTAATGTTTTCTGGTATATTTTTGTCTTTTGTATCTCAAAAACAGTCAGTAAACCTTAAAATTATTTTTATTTTGTGTTTCTGATTTTCCCAATGTGCAGCATAAAAAAAAACATGTTGCACATTTTACATCCATTTATTAAAAATAACGATACACTCCTGTCTAATAACTGAAACCACGTTTTTCTAAACGGGTAATTCTGACAAGCATCTCATAACAGGACAGACCTTATTAATGACTATACATTTGACAAGGGTGTTATGTTTAATTAAGCTAACACCTGAATAAAGTGGATAACATAGTAAGACAAAAAGTATAAGGTGTGTTCAGAAAAAAATAAATGCAAGTTAATACAGATGAGAAAGTAATGACAAGAATGAAAAAGAAATAAAAAAATGTGGGGTACTGCGACAGTGCACCAAACGTAAATATAAGTGCTTCTGAAATAGTGTTAGAATTTTTAAATAATCATTTTGTATTCATTAGTTAATTAAAAAGTAGCTCCTGTATATTACTTATTTTTAGAATGAAGGTTTCCTTAACAATATTCAGATATATGCACTTTAGTTATGGAATTGAATTAATGAATCAAGTAAGCAAATTATCATTTAAAATACTTGTATGTTATTCTATACTATTTAAATCTTCTCAAGGTTCATTTTCCACTAGTCTGATCTTAAGGTGTATACCATTGAGAGATCTGAGCACTAGTCGAGGGATCATCTTTGGAGTATGAACTGGATCTTTGATGAGGACATACTTCCTCAATGTCAGAGCCACGACCACTTTCATCTCGTTCAAAGCAAAGTTCTGGCCAATGCAGTTCCTGCAGATAATATATCATAAAAAAAGAATGTACTTGATGAATACCCATGGAAGTGGCAAAAATCTGTTATTTTTAAGAAAGTAGCTAATTAAATGTGGGTTAATATTATTTTTGGATTATGTTATATATATTCACATTCACACTTTAGTAAATACAGTGGGGGAAATAAGTATTGAACGTGTCAACATTTTTTTCAATAAATTAATTTCCAATGAGGCTATTCACATGAAATTTTCACCAGACATCAGTATTAACTCAAGAAATCCAAACATTAAAGTCCATAAATGAAGTTAGTGTAATTAAACAGAATGACACAGAAAAACAGTATTGAACACACTAAGTGAAATTTATTTAATACTTAATGGAGAAGCCTTTGTTTTTAATGACAGCTTCAAGACACTTCCTGAATGAAGAAATTAATGGGCTGCAGTATTCAGGTGTGATTTTGGCCCATTCTTCTAAACATATTGTCTTTATATCTTGTTCAATTGGATTCAAGTCAGCTGGGCCATTCTAACACCTTGATTTTTTTTCTCTGAAACCAATTGAGAGTTTCCTTTGCTGTATGCTTTGGATTGTTGTCTTGCTGGAAGGTCCACCCACCTCTCATCTTCATCATCCTGGTGGATGGCAGCAGATTCTTCTCAAGAATCTTCTGGGAAAGGGCTCCATTCATCGTTCCTTCAATTATATGAAGTCTTCCAGTACCATGTGATGTAAAAACAGCCCCACACCATGATGCTTCCACCTCCAAACTTCAAAGTTGGTATAGTGTTTTTAGGGTGATGTGCAGTGCCATTTCTTCTCCAAACATGTGTAGTATGACAGCCAAAAATTTCAAGTTTGCCCAAAAGTTCAATACTCTACCATTATTTCATAGGCTTGTCCAAATGAGTTGCAGCAAACTTTAAATGAGCTTCGAAATGCCTTTTCTTTAGTAATCTAGTCTTTCAGGGTGAGCGTGAGCAGTGGAGTGTATTGCCTATTGTTTTCTCTGTGACAATGGTGCCTGCTGTGTTTCTGGAGCTCTTTCCAAGTGGTCCTTGGCTCTTGGGATAGTCTACTATTCTTCTGACTCCCTGGTCCTTGCGAGGAGCTCCTGTGCGTGGCCGGTTGATGAAGGAGTGCTGTTGCTTCCTCTTGCAGATAATGGCCCCAATGGTGCTTACTGGATGATTCAGAAGTTTTGAAGTATGTCTGTATCTGATTCCATCAATATATTTTGTAACAATAAGGTTGCAAAGGTCTTGGGATCATTCTTTGCTTTTACCCATCATGAGATGTTTCTTGTGTGACCCCTTGGTAACAAAAAGCCTTTTGATAGACCATTAATGTACTAACCCAGCTGATATTAATTTGCACAAATAGGAGGTATAATTACTTTCTAACTACTTATGCATTTCAGCTGCCTTGCCTTGGAGAACTGCTTTTTCTTAGCATCTTCAATACTTTTTTCCTGTGGCATTCCACTTTACTACACATAACTTTATTTATGGACTTTAATGTTTGGAATTCTTTATATTTGCAGATTTCTTGAGCTAATACTGATGTCTGATAAATTTTATGTGAATAGCCTCATTGGAAATATATTTACTGAAAAAAAATTGGTGTTCAATACTAGTATCATTATTGTGCTTTGCCTTCATATTTCAAGATTATACTTAATGTTTGAGATTTACGCCAATGATTAACTGGCATTAATCATTAAAATCTGTTCGGAGAACTTTTATAACACATTTTTACTCCCAGCTTTCAAAGATTATACCTATACTGTTTATACCTTAACGATTTTTTTCCCCCCAATTTTAAGTAGACTATTAGGACTACTTTTAAAAAACAAAAAAAAAAACAAAACAAAAAAAAAAAAAAAAAAAAAAAAAAAAAAAACACACCTTTGTACATACAGAACAACAATCAGTGTGGATTGTTTTAGATTAAAACTAAACTGTGTATATCTCCTGCAATAAGACAATCAAAACTCACTTTTGCCAACCTCCTGATCTCCAGTCAGAGTTATGTAAAGAACATGGGGAGGAGGGTGAATATTGGATATTGATCCAAAAGCTACTCAGGGCATGTGAAAGTGGTTGGAGTCAATTATAAAAGCAAATAGTGGGCATGCTTAAAATGTTCATCACATTCAAAAAGTAAAATGTGTGTGTTATTTTCCACCATTAATAACAGCATACGCTACCTCACAATTTTTGTCATTGTGATAATGTGAAACAATACACAGTGAATGTCCTGCTGCTATAAATTTCAAATTTCTTCTTAACTGTGTCCTAGAGATAATCCTTCAGCCATTATCTGAACAGAACACTTGAAACTCTTGGGCATCCAGACATTTTCAAAGGCTTGTGTTAGTACCAAGGGGCTGTTAATTACAGATGAGATTGTGGAACCACCAACTCTCTATTTGAGGAAATCAATAGCTTTCTGTGGATAAGGGCTAAACCAATTGTTCCTTCTTATGTATCTTTTACAAAGATATCACAAGGATACAAACCTTGGTCCAGCTGAGAAAGGCACAAAGGCATGGGGTGATCTCTTAGCAATGTTCTCTGGCAGAAATCTCAATGGATCAAACACCTGTTAAAAAAAATAATAAAATAAATAATAATAATAATAATAATAAACAACAACAACCACCCAATAATTACTCTTTCCCTTTATACACAGAAAATATCACTTTTGATTCTATGTGGTAAAGGAATAAAGGTGTAAATACTTTATCGAGGCTTACAGATGGAAAAAAAAAATTGTAGCAATAAAAGTTGAACCTAAACACTGCTTGTGCACAAGCAGATTCTACAAGAGGTAAGACTGTGTGTTTATACCTTTGGATTCTCCCAAACTGTAGGGTTGTGATGAATTCCATAAATACTGATTCCAATAAGTAGACCTATAGAGAAAAAATAAACATTTTATGGTTCAACTAGTACATACTCTGGGATTATATCTTAGATTTTATTCTATAGTCATGGTGCATGCAGCAGGTCACAGAAAAGCAGACAACTTGGTTAATGTTTCACCAGATTACCTCTAAGGTAAAGGTCATACAAAGTGATACTGAGAACCTTTATTGTGTAATTAAAGTCTCCATAGGGGATTGCATAATAATGTTTCATAAAATTTGTTGAGCCGGACCCAGATGAATCAGGCAGCAATAAAAAGTGAAAATATGATATGGAAGATTAAATGTTCTCTACTTTTAATAAAATGTGATTCTTTGTAGAAATAAAATATACAGTATGAATTATCAATTTGCTTACTGTATGTTACTTATGTTTTCAGTGTGGAGCAATGATATCCACAAAGTAATATTAGTATATGATGCTAGATCATAGCCACTTGCAAACTCATTCTAATCTGTTAAAATGTCTACAATTCTACAGTTCCATAGTTTTAGAACCCATATTATCACAAAGGGAGAAAACGTACCTGCAGGAACAGTTCTTCCATCAGGAAAAGTAATAGGTTGGGACAACTTCCTTCCCATTCCTGGAACAGGAGGGTACATGCGCAGGGATTCCTTAATGCACATTGTGGTATATGGTATTTTACTGAGGTCTTCCCTAAAATCCACACAGTCAAATAAACATACAGGGAAAAAAAAACAGAAATGGGTGCTAGAACAATAGAAATGGAACACAATTTGGTCTGTCTGGGATTGATGAAGTTGCTAATAGGGACAGATGATCAATAAACATAAGCATTTTGCTTATAATAATTAGATGTCTGATGTCTTACTAACGTCATTATATTCATAATGCTAATAACTGTACCACTCGATAGTATCCTTTCCCATCAGCACTTGCTGGATCTCCTCTCTGCACTTCTGCTGATGATCAGGGTTGCAGGCCATGCTGTAGAAGATCCAGGAGATGCCACTGGCAGTAGTGTCGTGTCCCTCAAACATAAAAGTGTCCACCTCTGCTCGGATGGCTTCATCAGACAAACCCTGCTGCTGCTCGTCCTATAAATCAAGAAAAAAAAAAATTTTTGTCTCCGGGTTGTTTTTGTTGTTATTATTATATTCATGAATTATATTTTGTGTACAAAATCTCAAAGTGCTTTACATGTAAAACTTGAGAAGTATTTATGACGACACATTAATGCAAACAATCTACAAATCACTAATAAATACACCAAAAAAAAGTTAGAATATGAAAAGTATGAATTGCTACAAATCATGAAAAGTATATAAGTATATTTAAGATAAAATGCTGCAAAACTAGTATGTTGGGTTTTTTTTTCAATTTACTCATGATTTTCAGCAAAATACATGCATACTGCATCACCAGTGTTTTTCGAAAACTACCTTTACACGGTCGACCATGCACAGAAAGTAATAACTTTTTCTACAGTACATTTTTTACTGTGAACGTAGTTCATAGCATAATTAATTACCTTATTTAATCTGTTGAACTATAAACAAATGACACTGGGAGTAAAGTCTTTACTATTCCATTTAATGAGTATTTAACATAAACCAGTACCCTGCCTGAAAACTCTTAAGCTTAAGCTACAAATGTGTTAATCGTTCCAAATACTTTAAAAGGAGTAGAGGCAAGAAATCACTTTTGCTCTATGCAGTGGCCCACTCCTAACCATTGGAGAATATTTATAGCAGTGTGTATGACTGAGTATGAGGCTTGAGTGTCACATTACATGGCCCAGAACATGAACCCATTCAGTGATGTTTACAGGATTGTTGTGTTTTCAGAGCCAGTCACTGGCTCAACAAAACAGAACAGCATCCCATCAGTAGCCCAGTGTTTTGTTTAAGCACCCCTGTATTGAATGTAGCAAATTAACGTTTGTAGCACATACTATGGTTTCATCATCTACGATGATAAAGAGAAACAAGAATGTAGTGGTGACGACATACACGAGCACATAGAAGGATATCCAGAAAGTCTAAACATCTCTTCTCTGGAACATTATCCTGGTTCTTCTTCTTATTTAAGATTTCTTTTCTCTGTCTTATGACTTCATCTGCAAGGACAAAAGGCCAGATTTTAATAGGTTAAATTAATAGCAGCCTCCAACTGTCTGACCAATTTCACTCGCATATACCTGTATGGCTGTGTGCAATTTTGCATGCGTTTCTGTATCTGTAGCCATGTGGACTCATGTGAAAGACGATGTCATTGTGATATGGAAAGACGCGAAACCGTAAGTTCACCAGGTAGCACAGTTCATACACTGCCTTTATGTATGGGTTGGATCTTCTGAAAGGAGATTGGTTTGATAAATAGAACTTGACTTACATTCATATTAATTACGTTCAGTGAAGTTTTCTGCATTTAACCCACCTCTCTGTCTGACAGTTGCTTTGGCAGCTAAACGCGCACTTCATTATGCTGTCCAGTGTCATCAGACTAACATGCTGAAAAAGTTCAAAGGTCTGCCCTGTTCTTGCATATACTTCCCACTTGTCCTTTGAGAGAGAGTGATTATTCAAAAAACACACTGTTTGCACATATCAAGCAAATAAAAAAGTTTAACTTGCATGTTACAAGTTAACAAATAGCTATCAAATTTAAGATTCACTCACCAGCATAGCTTTAGCTGAATCTGCCATTACGTTCACATAAGGCTTTAGGATTTCATAATGGAATCCTGGTGTGAGGAGTCGTCTGTGGCGAAACCATTTCTGTCCAGCAGTAACAAGTAAACCTTCACCTGAAGAGACAGAATAGCTGTCTGAAGTACAGACACCACTTTTCAAATATTTAAATATTATTTTTTGATGCTGTGGAGGCATTATGTTTTTATGTTGTCCATCTGTGCATCTGTCTGAGATTCTTGTTAGTGCCATATGTCAAGAACAAGTGGTTGAATGTTTGTAGGATTTATATGGAATTATCATTGTAACCAGCAGATGAACTGATTCAAATTGACCCATACAAGGTCAAGGTCACAGCAATATCAAATGGCTGTAATAGTTTTTCTTCAATAGTTTCCTTCCTGTTTGTCACACAGATATGTTACTTACATGTTCATCTTCAGGATTTCGAAGCCCATTTTCTGTATACATGTATCTACAGTTTTTGCCTTTGGTCCATCCGTGTGTCTGTGCATCTGTCCGAGATTCTCGTTAATGCAGTATCTCGAAGTGGGTGAGTGGTTAAACAGGATTTATATGGAATTCTCAGTGTAACCAGCAAATTCACTTAAGTTTTGGAATTGATCCAAACTGGGACAAGGTCACAGAAAGGTCAAATGTAGGAAATAGTTTTTCTTCAATAGCTTCCTTCCTGTTTTGAAGTATATTTTAAGGGTATTTCAGGCATACAAATTAGTAATAAGAAGGACTAGACTTGTTTGCGGTGGAGGCATCCCAATCGATGCAATTAGGCTTGGGTTAACATTTTATTACAGTAACAGTACCTTTACTTCAGCAGTGTTAATGAGTGCGCTACCCATCACTGTTCACAGCTAGTATAACCCCAATTCTGAAAAAGTTGGGACAGTATGGAAAATGCAAAAAAGTAAACAAAAAGAGTCATTTTAAAATTCAATTCACCCTGTACATCGCCTTCTTATTTCAACTTGTCACACATCACTATTAATCCTAAATTGCCCCATCCTAACTTTTTTGGAACACCTTGCATGGCATTTTTCATGCATCAATTTTAAAATAAATGTTTATCTTAAAAAAAAAAAAAAAAAAAAAGCTATGCAGTTGATTAGGTAAAATATCAAATACCTTGTCTTTAAACGTTTTTTGTTTAAATACAAGTCAAAGTATATTTACAAATCACTCCTCTTTTTTATTCACATTTTCCATAATGTCCCAACTTTTTAGGAATTTGGGATGTAGTTGATTACCGTGTAATCCAATTACTGAGTAACTCATAAGCTCTGAATCGCCAGTATTATTAATTTAGTTTGTAGATATACATGTAAAGCTTTGTACAACATTACCTATCCAAGGGATGAGGAATCTATATGCAAAGTCGTCCTTTGGTCCTGTGAAACAAGAAAGCAAAACAGAAGGTCTGTCTGTATACATGGAGTCAATCAAATGACCATAGATAATTTAATTAAGCAATATTGCACAAGCAAGAGAGCTGTTATACTGAATATGAGCATGGCTGTGATTCAGCTGCAGGTAATTAAGGCAATGTTGATATTTGTTATAACAGCATGATTGCTTTTCTTGCAGTTCTCTAATTATAAGAATAGATTAGCTGGACAGAGAGTTGCGTGTGTTGCCATGCCAACACACAGACTGACTTACAGCCTGTAGTAAGTGTAGAAATGGTTTTAATGTAACAAACTACTGCTAGAATTGGAATTTTAGATCACAAACACAGACAAGAGTGATACAAACAGTGAAATGCCCCATTGCTGTTATACTAAAAATCAGCAATCATGGAACACTACTTGTTCAAATTAATTGAATGGAACCATGTTTTGTTGTATAATAAACCATAAATAGTTTGTTATAATTATAGGCAAACAAGATTTTACCTGTTGTTGCCAGAATGGGCTTGACATAAGCTGGGTGATGGACAAAAAGATGTATACTATCTGGGCTAAACTGCATTGGGAAAGCAAAGGGATAATGTTCTCCCCATTTGGGTATCTTCTCCAAATCTGTTCCATCTTGCTTAAACTGCAAAACATGGTCAATCTTAAACAAATATCGACAGCATGAAATTTGAAGCACAGCATTTACATATCCTCTGATAAACTCTAAATAAAAAGAGGTTTCATGGATTTTTGGGATCTACTTGGAACCTTCTATGAAGAAGCAACATTGTTATACACAGAATTCTACATATAATCTTTAAGAATTTTTCTGAAAGAGGGACAGACATAGGAATATTGTAGTGCACCAGATTTCTTTTCTAAGAATACATGCATTGCAAGTTATTCACAATTTACTAGTATATTCAAATAGCTTCAGTATGTTTAACAATGCCACAGCCTAGCATTCAGTTTATTACACAATGTGTTTTCTGTGACAGCACAATCATT
This sequence comes from Ictalurus punctatus, assembly GCF_001660625.3. Lineage (NCBI taxonomy): Eukaryota > Metazoa > Chordata > Actinopteri > Siluriformes > Ictaluridae > Ictalurus > Ictalurus punctatus. The sequence continues at coordinate 20,570,082 of NC_030416.2, read as the reverse complement.
TAGGCTAAATGCAAGCAGTATCTCAATAACTGAATAGACAAAGGGTTGAATTTGAGTCTCTGCACAAGAGAAGTAAGGAAGGGATTAAGTTCTGTAATAATAGTTTCCAGTCCACTGTGTGGATTTTGCGTTTGCAAACCATTCAGGTAAGTGAAAGAATCTGTAATATACTATATGATATAAGTCGACAAATACTGTAGTACACGGCTATATTTTCACGAGCATGTTTAAATTTTGACACATTATTCATATTTATGTTACACTCTTTTTTGTTTTGTATTCACTCCTACCTCTGTAACCTAGCTACCTCCTACCTAGAAGTAACTTAATAAACTTAACTGACAAAAGTTTGTATTTGTTCTCCTGAGTCTCTGGGCAAGAGAAGTAAGGGATTATGTTCTGTAATACTATTTTATAGCCCACTGTGTGGCTTTTCTGGTTGCCAACCATTCAAATGACATGAAACAATCTGTAATATACTGTTATACATTTGATATGTCTACATATAAATAAGATTGATATAAGGCTACTGTAGTCCACGGCTATATTTTCACGTGCATGTTTGAATTCTGACACATTATTAATAGTGGTTTAACTCAGTGGTTCCCAAAGTTTTCCAGGGCAAGGCCCCCCAAATGGCATTAACATGGCCTCCCTTTTTCAAGATGTCTTTAAAACACATTAAAAATACAGACTTCTGAATATATCCCGCTTTTTTTATTTATTAATAATTACATCTTGCATCTTTACATTAGATTAGGAATTGATTGTGTGTGTGTGTGTGTGGTTGTCTGAAAGTGAGAAAGAGAAAGTAATGTATTTATTTATTTTTCACATGAAAAATGGCGGCCCCCACTTTGAAAACCACTGGTTTAACTTGCACTCTGTATGCGAAATTGCCATTAAATCTTTTTCAGTCGCCGAAGCGAAACATTTTAGTCTGATTTGAAGCGTTTTGTATTCACTCCTACCTCTGTAACATGTCCGAGAAGCCAGTGGCCAGGAGGTCCAGGAAACTGCTCTAAGGCACGCATCCACCTCTTTCTCTTTATAGACCATTTAATCAGCACCGCTGAAATGTAGATTATACACAAGACTGCGAACACATGATAGAAGTGAAATGTTTCCAAGTTAAACGGTGTTAGTTTCGCGAAATATCTATAGAGCTCCATATTGAGTTACCGCCACCACCCCACTGTTAAATACGTGAGTGAGCGCAGAACACACACACACACACACACACACACACACACACACACACACAGAGAGAGAGACGGGACTAGTGTAGTTGACTACGCAGTTACATAGTTAGACCCTTCCTCCATACGTGCATTCCAGGGCACTTGTTTCTGGCCATTTTGGTGTCCTAGGCGAGATTCCTATTGGACTTTTAACATCATAGTTAATAGTCCAAATACAACACTCCGTTCACTGAAGATACAAAATTACAACACTGCCGTCTTCTTTTACTGATGTTCAGTTACGTAGTAAACTGCTCCAATTAACCTTATTAGTTGCAAAATGTTCCTGCAGCTGTTTCTCTTTATTAATGCTTACTTTTCCAGTCTTTTGTTGCCCCCGTCCCAACTTTGTTGAGACGTGTTGCTGCCATCAAATTCAAAATTACTTAATTTTTTTCTCAAAATGGTACGTTTCCTCATTTTAAACATTTGATATGTTTATGTTCTACTGTGAATAACATGGGTTTATGAGATTTGCAAATGTAGCAACTTTATTTTAAAAGAAAAGAACATGCAAATTAGTCTGTGATGCCTATGACTACTAATAGCTTTTATTGGAGCTTCAAAGCACGTGTGGAGAAGTTATATAGCGCACTACCTTCAGGTGAAGCAAGGGCATACTGAAGCCTCGCCCTCGTTTAGGGATTGCTTCAAGCAAGGATTCAGTTTAGGCTGGATGTTCAGAATAGCCTATGCAAAGAGGTGATGAGCACAACGAAGCTTTTGAGACAGTAACATATTTGAAGGGAAAATGATTCGGCACATCGAAGCATCCGACAGCCAGCTCTATACTGACATCTGTTAGACAATAAGTATTCTTACAGCCCTCTCGTGTCAGCTGAATATGACACGCATTCCTACAAACAAACAAAAAAAGATTTTAAAAAAAATACACGTTTATTAGGTCTGACTGAAGTTTTTTGGATCAGCAAAAATATTTGTATTTGATAAATAAGGCAATATGTGCTTGTATTAGTCTATAGTATATTTGCTTTATAAAGTTGGCTTGTTAAGTACTTTCTGCAGATAATATAATACAGAATGTGATTACTTAATTACACAAACTCAAAACTAAACAGAATACCAAAATTAACAAATGCAGAAACACATGGGTTTCAATGAACAACCTATTTATTTCTGGACAAATAGAACTTGTTTTATTATACATTCACTGAGATTAACAGTAGAATGTGAAGAAATGCACTGTTACATGTTTGTCATAAATAAAGACGAGATGAAATAGTGTTGATCTTGAATTCTGCAGTTTCAGTCAGTAAGGAAGCCTGGTTAAATGACAGTCATTTTGAAACAGCACTGGAACACTGTTTCAGATAACTGCTACAGTGAAAACTCAAGCAACCCATTGGGGTCTGCCACCATGTCTTCAAGCACATAAAAATAATTAAAAAAATTTTTTTTTACAGCTCAGACAAAGGCCAGTGCTTCCAACTCTTTTCAGAAGAAAGTAGCTCAAGCACGCTCAAAAAGGCACCAGAAGTCGCAAGATGATGTCAAACTAATTTGCATACTTTTTTTTTTTTAAAGTGCTACTCTCAGCCATCATAGACTAATTTGCATATTATTTTATATTAAAGTTGCTAAAGGGGTCTAAAAAGTCACCAGATCTAAGGACAAAGTCTCCAAGTTGGCAAAAACACTACCAAAGACTCTCGTGGCTGTATTGGATTGATGGCCACTACATCGTCTCAAACCACCCGTGATGACTGTGGATCGAAGTTGACTGGTCTAGCCTCGACCAAGTGCTGACCACTTTTACATGTACAAATGGATATTTGAGTACAAATCAGATGGAACGGAAGAGTGATTTGTATAATGATGTGCACTTGTAGAAGCTAAGCATATGTATGTAAATGTGTGTCCATAAGTTCTGGCTTGTATGCTATGCCCAAATAACCTATTGTACAAATCCACCTTATTTTACTCTAAAATATAAGTAGAAATCAGTCTGGGTGAACAGGAAGCTAGAGAAATAAAGATGGGGTGGGCTTTTTGCCTTGATGTATTCTTTCTTGCAGGGTTTAGAGTACACAGGTTATGTTTCATAATTACACATTGTTTTTATACGTTCAAGAGGCATTAAAATGGCCTCATGCAGACAACGCTAAAAGGTAAAGTTGGGTGTTTTAGCTTATTCAGTGATGCAAATTATAAAATAAACCAACACACCCATCTAATTTAATTTTTCCCCCTTGCTCCATTACCAGAAGGAAAAAAAAAAAAATTATCCTGGTAATGTTCTAGGTATATTGAACACACTAACACATTAGAGCTACCATCCGCTGTCCATAAAGGTCATGCTGTGTGCTGGCTGGACTCCCTCCACCTAACCCTGCTCAAGAGGTGGGTTGTGTCCAAAATAAACTACCCTGTATGAGAAAAGCAGTACACAAGAGGAGTAATATATAGTCTAAATTCTCAGGTGAGAAATAGTAGGTGAGGAATACACAAGATGGCAAACTGCTTCCAGTGAGATTTTGCAATCGATGGACACTACACGAGCCAAAATCCCATAATGCAACAGGACTGGTGTGGTCGAGCACAGAAAAAAGAAAAAAAAAAAAAAAAATTGTGGAAGACAGCACGTCGGCTCTAAGTATTAAACCTTGGTTAAACAGGACTACACACATACTGATTAGTACGTACTGTCAACGGCCATGCAGTAGGTACTGTCACTGTATGTGATTTCAGACGCAGAGGTGGATTTAGCCCCATAGTCTCCTATACCACCTGTTAGGGTTAGTTGCAATCCCACTTCTGTCTCAGGCTCCTATGCTCCAGAGGAGCTCAGCAAACCTCGTAAGAAAGAATACATCAAGGCAAATAGCCCACTCCATCTTTATTTCTCTAGATTCCTGTTAGCACAGTTTGTGATTTCTAGTTATATTTTCATATGAATGGCATAAAAAGACATTTAACTTAGTCAAGGGTCTGGAAAGAAAAATAATTATTTTACACGAGATAGAAATGACTGTTCAACACATTAGATGATATGCCTGCAATGCTTGACTTTAGTTGCTAGCAGTATGACAATACAAGATGCTGCATTATGGTTCTTAAGAGCTTTACAATAACGTTCCCTCCTGCTGAACACGTCAAAACATTTTTACAAGAACCTTTCAGCAATACACATGTAATACGTTCTAGTAAATTTTGCTGCTTTTCTTTTTTAATCACAAAACAGTACATTTTATCTTGTGTTCCTGATTTTGTCTCTTATGTGCAGCATAAAACAAAATGTTGCATATTTTACATCCATGTATTAAACAATTCAGACAACTGCTTTCAAAATGGTGTTAGAAATTATTAAACTTCTATCATTAAAAAGGCTATTTTAATTTAAAAAAAATAGTTATTAGAAACTCATTACTACTTACTATTTGTATGATGAGGTTTATATGCACTTTAGTTATGGAATTAAATTTATGAATTAATTTAGCAAATGTCATTTAAAATACTAGTATTTTATTCTATACTATTTATATCTTCTCAAAGTTCATTTTCCACAAATCTGATCTTGAGGTGCATACCATTGAGAGATCTGAGCACTAGTCAAGGAATCATCTTTGGAGTACAAACTGGATCTTTGATGAGGACATACTTCCTCAGTGTCAGAGCCACGACCACTTTCATTTCGTTCAAAAGCAAACGTTCTGGCCAATGCAGTTTCTACATTGAATAAAGATATTATAAACAGAATATAATCAATGGAAATAAACAGTTTACTGATCTGGACAAGTGTATATAAAGGCACTTAAGTGTACTCTTAAACGGGCAAGTGTTTAGGAGAACTTCAGAGGCATCTCAAACTGTAGAGTAGCAAAAGTTGGCAGTACTGAGACAGACATGACATGTACCAACACACTTCTTGGGAAATATTTACTGCTACAATTGATTGTGATAAAGTTTATATAGACAAAGCAGATCAATGAAAAGGTTCTATTTTGTCTTTTCTAACTGCCAGAAGCAGTGTTTAACACATGGATATGCACTTGGTGGTGTGCCCCATGCCGAGACCATCAAAGTTACATCAAAAATGGTGACAGTGTTTGCTATAGATATCTTCATGTTACTTCATCTCCTTTTCTCCACATCCCTTTGCATATGCCAGGATGTAGATTCTGAGCTATCCTGTGCAGCTTGTGACCAAAGCTTCAGCTATATTTCTGTCCTTCCAAGCTGTGGTGGATTCCAGTTCTTCTTTCCTTCCTTCTTTTTTCATTGCTGTGAGTGGACCCATGGCATTCTATGTCTGAGTGTTGGCTGTGACTTTAGCAATTCAATATCAATTGATAATCATCTATTCCTCCACTGCTGTTGTACCACCTACTGGACATTCATTTGACTGCCACAGCTCATGGGATAGGAGTGTATGTATCCCTTCATCCCTCCTACAAGCAGAGGTAATGACATTAATAGGCTGGAGTTTCCCTGTCCCTCCATTGCCCAACAGTACCAGCTACATTTATCTGCCACGCTTGACCTGTGGACTTGCAGCCAATATATCCAGCACTGAGTGGTTTCACTCAGTGAAATCGTGGTTTCAGCTTAAACCACATTCTCTCTGCATCACACCAGTGGTAGTTTCACCAGATGAAGCCCCAGTATTTAGTGGACATACCAACAGCCAGATGATGACAGCTCATGACACTACAGTGTATCAAACATACATGGGCAATTGTATGGTTGTTTTCTAGCTAAAGCAGCACCTGCAAAAGGTAGAGGTCAGTTCCTATACCATGGAGCTTATAAAGACCTTGCTCCTAACAGCAGGGCACATGGCTCAAGAGATGGTAAAACACTGCCAGTTTGGCCAAATTATAACATGGAGGTGTGGCTGGCACAGTCCACACTATTAGAAGTATGCAAAATGACCCTGCAAGGTCTGTCCTGCAAACCTGGGCTATTCCTTAGGCCTGTGGCCAAAGAGGTCCTAGAGAGGCACAGACCATCAAATCACAAAACCAGTATAACAGCACAGACCAGCCAAGTAGCCCCACTAGACTGGCTAGGGCCAAGCCAATGCTCCAATACCCTCAAAAGGCCTACAGGAACCATGCAACTGGGGCCCTAACAAAAACAAGTGTCCGAGACATCTTGTGGGTTCAGTGGAACACTCCTATACCTCACATTGAAAAAACTGCATGGAGCCCACCAGTGAAGAGCAGGAGCTGGCTGAAAAACTCGCCTATTAGACAGTGACTACATTAGGTCAATGGGTCATGATGACCCCTGCTGTTCAGAACAAAGAGTTCTGAACACCATACCATCTTATTTAGGTACAGTGAGGGAAAAAAGTATTTGATCCCCTGCTGATTTTGTACATTTGCCCACTGACAAAGAAATGATCAGTCTATAACTTTAATGGTAGATTTATTTGAACAGTGAGAGACAGAATAACAAAAAAATCCAGAAAAACGCACGTCAAAAATGTTATAAATTGATTTGCATTTTAATGAGGGAAATAAGTATTTGACCCCTCTGCAAAACATGACTTAGTACTTGGTTTAAAAACCCTTGTTGGCAATCACAGAGGTCAGACGTTTCTTGTAGTTGGCCACTAGGTTTGCACACATCTCAGGAGGGATTTTGTCCCACTCCTCTTTGCAGATCTTCTCCAAATCATTAAGGTTTCGAGGCTGACGTTTGGCAACTCGAACCTTCAGCTCCCTCCACAGATTTTCTATGGGATTTAGGTCTGGAGACTGGCTAGGTCACTCCAGGACCTTAATGTGCTTCTTCTTGAGCTACTCCTTTGTTGCCTTGGCCGTGTGTTTTGGGTCATTGTCATGCTGGAATATCCATCCACGACCCATTTTCAATGCCCTGTCTGAGGGAAGGAGGTTTTCACCCAAGATTTGACGGTACATGGCCCCGTCCATTGTCCCTTTGATGCAGTGAAGTTGTCCTGTCCCCTTAGCAGAAAAAAAAAACCCCCAAAGCATAATGTTTCCACCTCCATGTTTGACAGTGGGGATGGTGTTCTTGGGGTCATAGACAGCATTCCTCCTCCTCCAAACACGGCGAGTTGAGTTGATGCCAAAGAGCTCCATTTTGGTCTCATCTGACCTCAACACTTTCACCCAGTTGTCCTCTGAATCATTCAGATGTTCATTAGCAAACTTCAGACGGGCATGTATATGTGCTTTCTTGAGCAGCGGACCTTGCGCACGCTGCAGGATTTCAGTCCTTCATGGCATAGTGTGTTACCAATTGTTTTCTTGGTGACTATGGTCCCAGCTGCCTTGAGATCATTGACAAGATCCTCCCGTGTAGTTCTGGGCTGATTCCTCACTGTTCTCATGATCACTGCAACTCCACGAGGTGAGATCTTGCATGGAGCCCCAGGCCAAGGGAGATTGACAGTTCTTTTGTGCTTCTTCCATTTGCGAATAATCGCACCAACTGTTGTCCCCTTCTCACCAAGCTGCTTGGCAATGGTCTTGTAGCCCATTCCAGACTTGTGTAGGTCTACAATCTTGTCCCTGACATCCTTGGAGAGCTCTTTGGTCTTGGCCATGGTGGAGAGTTTGGAATCTGATTGATTGCTTGCTTCTGTGGACAGGTGTCTTTTATACAGGTAACAAACTGATATTAGGAGCACTCCCTTTAAGAGTGTGCTCCTAATCTCAGCTCATTACCTGTATAAAAGACACCTGGGAGCCAGAAATCTTTGATTGAGAGGGGGTCAAATACTTTTCCCTCATTAAAATGCAAATTAATTTATAAAATTTTTTACATGCGTTTTTCTGGATTTTTCTGTTATTCTGTCTCTCACTGTTCAAATACAACTACCATTAAAATTATAGACTGATCATTTCTTTGTCAGTGGGCAAACGTACAAAATCAGCAGGGGGATCAAATACTTTTTCCCCCCTCACTGTATGCGCTCCATGTAGTCACCTGGCTGCTTTGCTATTTGATCTCAAGAGTAAAGTGGCACAATGTAATAGCTTTGTATGCTTCTATGTAGCATTGTGTGTGTGTATGCATATATATATATATATATATATATATATATATATACATACATACATACATACATATACACACACACACACACACACTTCAGTTACAAAGCATTCAGCAAAAAATACTAGGAATTAAATGTTTCTTCCATCTCCAAGCAAACTGCTAATCAATTTAAAGGGAATCTACTATTTATACTGTCTTCCAGCAACTCGGATAATCAGCTAAAGGGTTTATATTTGGGTCCAGTGGAACTTGCATTTGAACAGTTAAACAGGCCGAATCTTTGAAGATGACACTTAAATACAGAGAAGCTGCAAATGGATGCCCTTGGTGAAAGAGGCATTAAATCCAGTATCATTATGACTAACTTATCTGTGGGTTAGTAATTTTAATTCACACGAATACATTTGTCTTATAAAGTTCCCTGGAAGTCTAGCGGCTAAGGATCCTATGCTCTCACCACCGCAGCCCGGGTTCGATTCCCAGGCAGGGCACCAACCCAGCCATTAGGGGTTGCACAAGCCAGTGCACTCTCAGTGCCAGTCCCAAGACTGGATAAAATGGGAGGGTTGCGTCAGAAAGGGCATCCGGCATAAACCTGTGCCTAATCAAATATGTGGACCAATGATCCACTGTGGCAACCCAAAGCGATGGGAGCAGACAAATGTAGAACAATATTTCCTTTATGAAACATGACTATTCATGTTGGTGATGTTTTGTAAACATAAGCTGGGTTTATCTATGGTATGATTATATTTTGCCAACTTCTTGTGCACTTCTATTGGCTTGTACTACAGAAATTGTGAATGATGTAACTTCATCTGTGTTGTCATAATACATGTTAAAGGTTTATGTCTAGGATAAACCATTACTCTTCACTAAAGATGTTTAAGTAGAATTCTATTAGGAGTTCTCAGAAAAAAAAACAAACTGTTAAATATGAAATGTCAGTGTCTACTGCAACAAGTAAACAATGAAAACTCCTATAGATACAAACCTTGGTCCAGCTGAGAAAGGCACAATGGCATGGGGTGAGCTCTTAGCAGTGTTCTCTGGCAGAAATCTCAGTGGATCAAATACCTGTAAACCACAGAAAATTTTACACCCTTGATTCTGTGTGTTAAAGTAGTGAAGACTGAAATAGTTTATCCAAGTTTACGGATGGAAAAAAATGTTACCAGTAAAAGCTGAACATAAAGTCTAGAGCAGATTCTAACACCCTGCTTGTGCAGAGGCAGATTCTACAGGCTGTGATTTTATACCTTTGGATTCCCCCAGACTGAAGGGTTGTGATGAATTCCATAAATACTGATTCCAATAACACAACCTATGGAAAACATAAAACAACTAAATGTTATGGGTCAGCCAGTACTTTCTCAATGATTATACCTTTACGACTGAACCACTCACAGTGCATGCAGATGGTCATAGAAAAAAAACAAAACAAAAAAAAAAAAAAACAGCTTGTTAGTGTTTCACCAGATTACTTCTTAGATAAGGGTCATATAAAGTCATACAAATTTCTGATGTAGTTTTTGTTGAGCTGGAGCAAGATCAATCAGGCAACAATAACAAGTGGAAATTATGATGGCAAATTGCAGCAGAATAGCTATATTAAAATAATTTTAAAAATCTATAAGTGAAAACTGCAAAAACTATTTTTATTAAAAATATTTAAATACAATTTCATATTTTGTAGGAAATCCACAGTATGCATCATCAATATGCTTGCTTTCTTAAGTTCTGAGTGTGGAGCAATGACAATCCTGAAGTAATATATGATGCAAGATCTGTGTACTCTTGCAAACTCATTCTAATCTGTTAGAATGTCTACAAGGCTACAGTTCCCTAGTTTTCAATTTTTTAGCTCTGAGACCATATTATCATGGAGAGAAAACATACCTGCAGGAACTGTTCTTCCATCAAAAAAAGTGATAGGCTTGCTCAACATTTGTCCAATTTCTGGAACAGGAGGGTACAAACGCAGGGATTCCTTAATACACATTGTGGTGTATGGTATTTTACTGAGGTCCTCCCTAAAATCCATACAGTTGGTTAGAGACTCAAAAACACAAATAGGGAAAAAAAAAAGACAGACAATAATCAATGTGCTAAATATGGACTGTCTGGGATTGAGGAGTTCACTAAGAGGAATAAATGATCCAAAACTACTACGAAAAGATAATCTATAAATATAAGCATTTTGCTAATAACTGCCTGTCTAATATAGCTTATCACTATCATAATGCTAATAACTGTACCACTCAATAGGATCCTTTCCCATCACTTGCTGGATCTCCTCTCTGCACTTCTGCTGATGATCAGGGTTGCAGGCCATGCTGTAGAAGATCCAGGAGATGCCACTGGCAGTAGTGTCGTGTCCCTCAAACATAAGTGTCCACCTCTGCTCGGATGGCTTCATCTGACAAACCCTGCTGCTGCTCGTCCTATAAATCAAGAAAAAAAAAAAAATTTGTCTCCGGGTTGTTTATTATATTCATGAATTATATTTTGTGTACAAAATCTCAAAGTGCTTTACATGTAAAACTTGAGAAGTATTTATGACGACACATTAATGCAAACAATCTACAAATCACTAATACACCAAAAAAAAAGTTAGAATATGAAAAGTATGAATTGCTACAAATCATGAAAAGTATATTTAAGATAAAATGCTGCAAAACTAGTATGTTGGGGTTTTTCTTCAATTTACTCATTATTTTCAGCAAAATACATGCATACTGCATCACCAGTGTTTCTCGAAAACTACCTTTACGCGGTCGACCATGCACAGAAAGTAATAACTTTCTACAGTACATTGACTGTCCACCTCTGCTCGGATGGCTTCATCTGACAAACCCTGCTGCTGCTCGTCCTACACATGTGAAAAAAAAACCCTGGTAAACACTCTCCCAGATAATTAATAATTAATATTAATAATTAATAATAATAATAATAATAATAATAATAATAATAATAATAATAATAATAATAATAATATTATAGTAATAATATTATTAAAAAAATCAGTGCACTTTACATATAAAAGATATTTACTATACATGTTTATACTACCCCTCCCCCCCCCCCCAACCCCCTATTAAAAAAAAAAATATGAATAGCCCAGATTATAGAAGTATGATTTTGTATATAATGCAATCTTTTACTTAATACACTTGTAATGACTTTGTAGTCATTTGGCTACATGTAGCACATCAATGTTGCACATACTATGGTTTCATCATCTACGATGAAAGAAACAAGGATGTAGTGGTGACGACATACACGAGCACATAGAAGGATATCCAGAAAGTCTAAACATCTCTTCTCTGGAACATTATCCTGGTTCTTCTTATTTAAAATTTCTTTTCTCTGTCTTATGACTTCATCTGCAAGGACAAAAGGCCAGATTTTAATAGGTTAAATTAATAGCAGCCTCCAACTGTGACCAATTTCACTCACATATACCTGTATGGCTGTGTGCAATTTTGCATGCGTTTCTGTATCTGTAGCCATGTGGACTCATGTGAAAGACGATGTCATTGTGATATGGAAAGATGCAAAACCATAGGCTTACCAGGTTGCACAGTTCATACACTGCCTTTATGTACGGGTTGGATCTTTTGAAAGGAGATTGGTTTGATAAATAGAACTTGACTTACATTCATATTAATTACGTTCATTGAAGTTTTCTGCATTTAACCCACCTCTGACAGTTGCGTTGGCAGCTAAACGCGCACTTCATTATGCTGTCCAGTGTCAGACTAACATGCTGAAAAAGTTCAAAGGTCTGCCCTGTTCTTGCATATACTTCCCACTTGTCCTTTGAGAGAGAGAGAGAGAGAGAGAGAGAGAGAGAGAGAGAGAGAGAGAGAGAGAGAGAGAGAGAGAGAGAGAGAGAGAGAGAGAGAGAGAGATTATTAAATTAAAAAAAAAAAAAGTTTGCACAAATCAAGCAAATAAATGTTTAACTTATAGCTAACAAATCTAAAATTAACTCACCAGCATAACGTTGGCGGAATCTGCTATTAGTTTCATATGAGGTTTTAAAATATCATAATGGAATCCTGGTGTGAAGAGTCGTCTGTGGCGAAACCATTTGTCCAATACAAACAAGTAAACCTTCACCTGGAGAGACAGAATAGCTGTCTGAAGTACTGACACCACTTTTCATAACTGCTCAGTTATATTATTGCTTTGTTCATATTACAAAGTTGAACTGGCACAAAAACAAAACTTTTCAAAGAGCTCTGGCATAATTAGATCTGCCTCACATTTTTGAAGCAGATCTAATTATGCCAGAGCTCTGTGAACACAGTTATGCTTAAGGGCTTACATAAAAATACTCCAGCATGTATACTTAAATTGTGGTTAATAAAATGGAAACACTGTCAAACACTGAAGTTAATGACAATATTAACTATTGCCTCCTTGTGATTTTTATTAACCTTGTTGTAGCACAATTGTAATTACTTAAGTTAAAAAATGTTTGCCCTTTTGGGGGTTTCTGTGGGTCCTTAAAGACAATCCAAATTTTACACCTTAATTTCTTAAATATGATTTTGACAGGTCTTAAATTGTTTGGATTATGAAGTTAGTTACTTTTATAAAGTTCTAAACATCAGTCTCACTTAAGTGTGTTTCTGGGAAACATTTGTATTGATCACATGGTTACAAAAATGGAATCACACACAAACTGTGCAGCCTGGTCAGAATTTATCATAGCATGCCCAGTGTGTTGCGATGTGATGTGTGGGCTAACCATGGTTTTCAATGTTCCTTCAAACTTTGTTTGCCAGAAAGGATGTGAAATAGGTCTTAAATTTAACTGGTTGAAACCTGTAGAAGCCTTGCTTTTTTGCACTGAATTTCATCTGAAATTTCTATTCTGTATAATTAGTTTACTTGCACATGTAAATCTCTTGTACAACATTACCTATCCAAGGGATGAGAAATCTATATCCAAAGTCATCCTTTGGTCCTGTGAAACAAGAAAGCAAAACAGAAGGTCTCTGAACATGACAATCAACTGACTAATTTAATCAAATTATAGGCTATTGTTTGATTTAATTATAGACAAACAACATTTTTCACCTGTTGTTGCCAGAATGGGCTTGACATAAGCTGGGTGATGGACAAACAGAAGTGTACTATCTGGGCTAAACTGCATTGGGAAAGCAAAGGGATAATGTTCTCCCCATTTGGGTATCTTCTCCAAATCTGTTCCATCTTGGTTAAACTGCAAAACATGGTCAATCTTAAATATCGACAGCATGAAATTTGAAGCACAGCATTTACATATCCTCTGATAAACTCTAAATAAAAAGAGGTTTCATGGATTTTTGGGATCTACTTGGAACCTTCTATGAAGAAGCAACATTGTTATACACAGAATTCTACATATAATCTAAGAATTTTTCTTAAAGAGGGACAGACAGGAATATTGTAGTGCACCAGATTTCTTCTCCAAGAATACATGCACTGCAAGTTATTCACAATTTACTAGTATATTCAAATAGCTTTAGTATGTTTAACAATGCCACAGCCTAGCATTCAGTTTATTACACAATATGTTTTCTGTGACAGCACAATCATTTAGGCTAAATGCAAGCAGTATCTCAATAAACTGAATAGACAAAAGGTTGAATTTGAGTCTCTGCACAAGAGAAGTAAGGGATTAAGTTCTGTAATAATAGTTTCCAGTCCACTGTGTGGATTTTCCGTTTGCAAACCATTCAGGTAAGTGAAAGAATCTGTAATATACTATATGATACAAGTCGACAAATACTGTAGTACACGGCTATATTTTCACGAGCATGTTTAAATTGACACATTAATGTTGCACTCTTTACAGCCGCCGAAGCGAAATATTTTAGTCTGATTTGAAGCGTTTTGTATTCACTCCTACCTCTGTAACATGTCCGAGAAGTCAGTGGCCAAGAGGTCCAGGAAACTGCTCTAAGGCACGCATCCACCTCTTTATAGACCATTTAATCAGCACCGCTGAAATGTAGATTATACACAAGACTGCGAACACATGATAGAAGTGAGATGTTTCCAAGTTAAACAGCTAGTTTCGCGAAATAGCTATAGAGCTCCATATTGAGTTACCGCCACCACCCCACTGTTAAATGCGTGAGTGAGCACACACACAGAGACACACCTTTCTGGACACGACATACATCCATAGTAAATATGAATCAACCAGTTCAAAATATGATCTTCAAAAGAACAGCAGAGAAGGCTAAATTAAAAGTTAGAACTACATCTAAACCTACACAAAAAAAAAAAAAAAAGAGATGGTTTAAGAAAGCTGTCCGTAGAGAAGAGACTGCACCAGCAGTGCACACTAAATAAAATGGAGACATAGCTACACTTCCTCACTGAATGCACTAAATATATCCACATGCCATCATACACAGAACGTTTCCCCAACAATAGCATATGGTTCCCGTTTGGTTATTTTTTTTTGGGGGGGGGACCAAATAACGTTCTATGAATATTCTATGTGGGTTCTTTTTTGTTACCAAAAACTAACCTTCCTAGAACTTTGCAGGGAGGTTTTTATGTGTAACAACCTAAAGAGAATCAATACAGAACGTTCTCTAATAGTTATTTTCAGGTCAATTTAGAGCAGTAGTTCAACAAGAGGGGCCCTGGGAGGTGAGGAGCAGAGAGATCAGAAGGGGGGGGCGCAAGTTGTTTAATAAGAAAAAACACCCCACAAAAAAAAAAAAAAAAAAAAAAAAAAAAAAAAAAAAAAAAAAAAAGACAGGGAATCATTTGGGGACTTGGTGTATTTTATTGCTTTTCAAATAGAATGTGCATGCATGAAAAACCCAGCGTTCCCTCTCCCTCTGTAATAGGGACTTTAAGCAACATCTGCAAATGGAACGGCAACAGCATTCAACTGCTAGTTTGTGACATATTACTGTAATGCTGGCATCAGAGAAATTAAAGTTATGATCAGAGAAATGGTGTTGACCACATTTGGCCAAATATGTTTGGTTTCATGCATCTGTTGGCGTGTAGGCCAATTCACAGAGGTCCAAAAGCCACCTTTGCCAGGGTCTCAGTAACAGTTTCAAAACAGCCCCATCCATAGTTCCTTTCACAAAGCTCTTGAAGGAAGTGTTTTGCATCGAGTAAAAGTGGAGCAATAATGCCAAGTGGATCATATACAAATTGTACAATTGAGAAAATGCCTCTTCTAGTAAAACTTCTGTCTTTCATGAGAACTTTATAGTTAAAGGCATCACTTTGTGTTCTACTGCATACCCAGTACTCTTTCAAAAGGCAAATTTTCTCTGTCCAAACTCTGATCTTTTACTACATCAGCCATATCTTCTTCTGGAATTGATGTCTTTACTGCTTTGCTCGCACTTACCCATTTTGTCAATTTGAATCCTCCTTCAGTATATACATTTCGGAGCTCCTTATTCAGTGATATAGCCTGTTCTGTGGCTACTGACTATAGTCAGTCATCAACATAACTTTTCCTCAATAGTGTGGATAACATCATACTTGTCAAAATTATCTTTGCTGTCTTCCTCTATGCAAAGTTAGTACAACTTGGATGTCAGCTCCAATAAAATGTAGTCATTCTGTATTCTTCAATTTCTTTATTGATGTCTCCATCTGACAACCACAGAGAATACCAATAATGACACCTACTTTTGCAATGTAGCTGATATTCAAGCATTCTTCCAAAACTAAAATAGCTTCAGGTGCATTATTCCCAGTTTGACCTCTCTGCTTGCTGCTGTTGCCATCAGCAAAGAAGGAGGACAAAGATGTGTGGCCACTTAATTTTCAAACTCTATGATTAAATCAGCTGTGTTTTCAGTCATAAAGGCTTGCATAGCCCATGAGTCAAGCTTAATCAGTTTGTGTACGTGTCAAAAGGCCTTGAGGATTCATTCCTAGAGCCTCAACACATGAGATCAGGAGCTTAGCCCAGCTTGGCCAAGAGTGTGGGGGGGGTTCTGAATCTAGCCTTATTTTTTGACTGAAGAGGCCCAGCTACCAGCCAGTATTCTGCTGCCTAAGAGCAGCTCAATTAGCTGGCAGCTAAGGTGTGCTTGCAAGCATCAGTCTGGCACCAAAGGAACACTATCAGTTCCAATGGATGTTATTGGAGAAAGGGGGCCATCCATTTACATTCACCCAGTCAAACCTAGCACAGTCAGAGTTGGTGATTGAACAGGTGGTGCAGGAGAATTTTCAGCACCCAAGGTCTGGTTGGTACACTGGTATTTGTCCAGTTTCTCCAACCTTACACTTGTTTGCAGGACCACATGTCTGCATTTGTGGGCTCATGAACACTGAACATTGTCCTCCCTAGCCCCAGATATTGGAGCAAGCTCATCACCTTCTCTTCATTCTGTCTTGACAGCATGTCTGACAAAGAGAGCTGGCACACTTCCAAGCTGATTGAAAGTTAGTCAGGTCCTCTAGGCCTTGACAGTTCTGTGGACTCAATCACCTAAATGTGAATCAAGTTCCTGCCTTCCCCAAATATGCTTCCTTCCTCCTGGCCCTCCCTCTGAAAGGCATGTGACAAACACTCCAGCCCAGGTTGCTGCAATCAAAGTTGCAGAGTGAGTTGATACACAAACTGGAAAAATTGAAACAATTGTCAGTCCTAAAGGCACATTATGCTTTTGCACACTGCTGATAACTTAATGACCGTCCACTTGGGTGTTTAAATTCATATGAGCAGTTGTGTTTTATATTTTCCAATGGCCAGGCATTTATATCCAATCTTTAACCACTACTGCCACACATACCCCTGCAGATTTTGGTGACTATACTAATGATTTGAGGGCAGTACTAAGGCAAGCCAGCCTTACAGCAAACCTGGATAAGTGTGCAGATGTTGAAACACCTGAATGTACAGAATTAAGTGAGCAGGTAACTGAAAAGCCAATTAATATCTGCCACTATATTCAGAGGGAGTTACTTTACAGATGAATTCAACACTTGCAGGAACTGGTGAAACATACCCTATATTTGAGTATTTCAATAAGAATTACTCCATTACCTTGGAATTTGTGTGATTTAAGACCAAATTAAGTATGCTTCACCTAATGCAAGAATACATGCAATAATTTTTCAAGATCAGCTTTGAGGGAATATAGTCACATAGCCCCTTTTAAGCACAAAGGCTCCATAGCACATATCCAAAAGGTATGCTTGCTATACATTTCTTTAAATGAAAGGCTGGTATTCACCATTCCAACCCCAGTACTTTTAGTATTACAAGAGTCTAATTTTTTTTTTTTTTTAACAGTCAGATTTTATTATACACTGTAGCAACAGAGGCACAGATAAAACCTTTCACCAGCTTTGTCCAAGAAGAGCTCCAACTCTGCATAATTCAAGTTCTCCTCCCTCAATTTGTGCACTGGTCACCCTTAACCTCCCAGGCACTGCTGGAGATGGTCTCCATACTCATTACATAAATTAGAACATCCAAGTTTGGCTCTCATGCAAAAACAGGAACAATGGAAAAAATCTAGGGCTCAACTGTTCACACAAAATTACACTTCATCCCACTTAAGTGAAGAAAGGACAAAATGGGGGTAATGACAAACCTGAGGGATCTGGGGCAGGACAGGAAGTGTCACAGCAAGCACAAACCGAGTCATTTCCATACAACTCTGACCACCTAAAAGCACAGCAACTATTTACTTTACATTTATGTAAATCAATGAAGTTTATGTAAGCAATGTAACACCATGAACCTTACCCTTGTTTATCTGCCATGTAGGAACATGATTTAGTGCTTGAAGTTGGTATCCCTGGTCCAGAAGCATTTCACAATGAATGAACACTTCCTGGGGAGGGGGGATGGATGAGAAGAAAATCACAGGTCAATTGTACATTGTAAAAGTTCTTTGCAGTACATCAACTTATTTTAGCATTACTGTTCTGCAAGTAACATGTCCTGAAAAACATCTATGCCATTTGCTTGCCTGGCAAGTTATTTGAATTCCATTACAAGGATGTTGGACAAACAGGGTCAGCTTATGACATGCATTTACCTTCTTGTCTGTAGGATGGGAGACCATGTCCTTAAACACAAGGGCTCCCACAGAGAACCTTGATGTGGCCTTATCCTCAGTAGGGTAAAATATGCTATGAGGAGTGTTCTTGCTGTCCACCATGCATCTGCACAGAAGGATTATTTAAAGCAACCAACTACAACTAATGGAACTACATATAAGCAAAGGCTAGCATTAGCCGATTCATTACCCATAGTTGTCAGTGTATAATGTCAGGGTTCTGAGAAGCAGTGATGTAATACTTGCTTAAGTAGAGCCTCTTTCCAGCATGAGGATGGGGAGTTATGGCCTCGAAATACATGGGCTGGCCAATCATAAGTTTGCCAACTAGCAAGAAGTTCCCAATTTGCTGGAAGAGAGAATTCATCTTTACAATGAAGCACCTCTGCCCTAAAGCATAAGTCCTTCCATGATACAGCTCATTTGATCTACTCCAATTTAGTTTTCTGATGACCATGTTGGGCTAAAGAGGTTGATTTTATTCACAAGCCAAAAACTTCAGAGACAGTTTAGATGTCAAAGTAAATAAGCTTCATTGAAAGCTAGTGTGACTGTCTGCAGAGAGGCCAAATTGTACATACACAAGCATGTCTATATACCTCCCTGACACAGTAAAATTATCCCTAGGTGTGGCATTCAACTTTCTCTAGAACAGACCCATCACCATTTCCTTAACTAATTATTCACATCCATATGATACCTTATCTTTGTGGCACATGCATAGTCAGTTGTATGTTCTTTAAAAGTTTTACCAGACCTGGATTTTATTAGGTCACATTTCACCCTATAGCCTCATCTTGGTACTTTTCCCCTTGAACTCTTCTCTCCTTTTGTCACTGATTTGCAAGCTTAGGGGGCTTAGTTCAGAAACCCAGTTCTGGAATGTGCAATTTATTGCCAGAGTGAATTTGCTTTAGACAGACACAAAGCACTTAATTTACACACTTAGAATACCACCTGTTGGAAGTGTTTTATAGTTTTAAATTAGACAATTCTTCTAACTCAAGCCACACTCAGAATATAACCATGTATTTATTGATTATACATATAGATTATGCTTTAACCCACAGATTATTCAATTATGTTTTAAGTAGTAATTCAAAGTGTAGTTTACATAGTACACTTCATTAACATATCCAAAAGTTAGTTATACATATTGATCACACTTCATAGATATTTTCTATAACCATAGTAGAAAGTTAAGGAGACACCCAGTTCACCACCCAACATGGTCACTTGCCTTTTCTTCAAAAAGGGACCTTCATCTTACTGAGATTGAATAATGTTCACATTCACAGATGACTGGTAGCTTCCCAAAATGGAAGTGTGGGGGAAAGAACAGTCAGGCAATGCCAACAAGGCTAGTGTTTTTAGCCATATTAACATTGTTAGACCAATCCTACAAGTTCAGGCTCAGCTCATCATTGCACTAAAACAGCTTCCCAATTCAACCAAATGACATGGGAAGTGGAAGTTGGACTGGTTTAAATATGCATATACGATTTTGCATAAACCCAGAAGGATAAACAAGCACTGCCCAACACTTAAGCATTTACTAGGCTTATGAGATCTGGCCTTACATACAGGGAAGGTTCTGTGGACTTACCATCTACAGGTGTGAGGGAGACTCCACCTTGTAAGCTCAAGAAAACGGTCCCTGCTTCCACTTGATATCCAATGTGGTAGGAGTGGAAATGCCTATAATGCAAGCATTGATGTTCAGCCTTACGAGAAGCAGCACATACAACTGCAGTTTAAAAAAAAAAAAAAAAAAAAAAAAAAAAAAAAAAAAAAAAAATTTCTAACTTGTAACACTCCAGTGGCACAGAAAATGGTAGGTCACAAATAACTGGTTCATCAGTCAGAGGCTCAAAGAACAGAGTGTTTGAATAAAGGACATCGGTCTCATTTTCCTGTAGAGACAGAAGTTGAGGAAATTATGGCAGATACAACTTAAGAGGTTTACTTTGCACACAAACAATTCCCCCCCCAGAAAACTTAGCCAATTAGAAATACATACATGACATTGTACATTGCAGCTGTTGATGGGATACAGGAAGTAGTAATACTCAGGTGTCTATTCACAGGACATGTTCCCACTGAGATATTTCCCAGCATCTTGACTGGTAAAGAGACTCTTCAGAACCCTCACATAAATCCAGTCAACATAGAACAAAAGCTCCATACTTCTTGGTTTAGAAGGCAAGGGAGCTGCTGTTGCAGGAGGAGGTGATTGCAACAATATAGATTCCATCAAAGCAGGTAGCAGTCAGTCTAAGGTTTCTTGCAGATTTAAAAATAAGCTTATGGACATCTGAAGAACTGAGATCTGCTGAAACTGTGGTAATTTCAAAAGGTGGACACAGTATTAGGAGTTGGGTTTACTGGAGTCTGAGCCTTGTATTTTGGCAATGATTCCTCCAGATCAGGCCATAGGTCATCTGATGCAGCTTCATCAGTCATAGAAGGATAAGAACTCACCATGTACAGCAGCACTACTGAGAGTAACACAGCTTCCAATAACATTTTTCACACGTTTAAAAGACCTCCAAGAATGCCTTTCAAACCAAAATTAGCCTATTTATAGCAGCTCTTGAGGCGGCAGAGGCGTGGTTATGGTGTGATTGGGTGTGCTCTGCACCTGGTGTTAATTGGCTCAACCAAATTGGCTTTCAAAGGACTATTTATTCTATACAAAGTATGACTTCTGCAAGTGAACTTGTTAGTGTGCTGTGTGTAACTTTACATACGGTATATTCTGTACTATTTACTGTAGATAGACAGATAGATAGATAAATAGATTTTATTTAGTAATGTATTTAAGCCCACTAAGTAATTTATTTCTTTAGTCACTTTGAGGGATTTCTAAGAAAAATTACAGCAACATTGTCAGTAAAAGCAACAGATTCTGCAAATTGAGAAGTTTTCTTTTTATTTCACATTATGACTATAGTAGATTTAATGCAGAATGTAGGATTTGTCTTAGCATGAGGTCCCCCAAACCTACCGAAGACACAGTGACCACTTCGACTAAGCAATAATGACGGGTCAACTTATAGTCATGCATTTTCTAAAGCTAAGTATTACTTTTAGAATATATATACTCAGCAATAAAATAAACGTCACTTTTTCAGGAGACTGTGTTTTAAAAATAATTTAGTAAAATCTGAATATGCTTTTCTTTTCTTTCTTTTTTTTTTTTTACAGATCTTTATTGGAAAGGGTTTAAACAATGTTTTTCATGCTTATTCAATGAACTGTAAACAATTATTGCACATGCACCTGTGGACTGACTCTGAAATACACCAGAAGAAAGATGCCTAGGGTGCCCGCTCACCTGCATGAACATGCCATAGGCCTGCTGCAGGGAGGCATGAGGACTGCAAATGTGGCCAGAGCAATAAACTGCCTAAATAAGATGCCTAAGACAGTGCTACAGGGAGACAGGAAGGACAGCTGATCGTCCTTGCAGTGGAAAATTACATGTAACCATGTGTCCCCCAAGGCGTGATCGAGAATTTGTAAATGCCTTGGTGGAAGAGTGGAGTAACATCTCACAGCAAGAAGTGACAAATGTCCATGAGGATGAGATGCACTGTAGTACTTAAAGCAGCTGGTGGAGACACCAAATACTGACTGTTACTTTTAATATTGGACCCCCCCCCCCGTTCAGGGACTCATTATTCCATTTCTGTAAATCAAATGTCTGTGAAACTTGTTCAGTTTAAGTCTTAGTTGTTGAATCTTTTTATGTTAATACAAATATTTACACATGTTAAGAAATTTGCTGGAAATAAAAGCAGTTGAATGTGAGAGGACGTTTCCTTTTTTTTTTGCTTACTATATTTAAACTAAAATATCAGCTCAAGTCAATATCAAAATCATGTCATATTGCGATGCTGCACTTGAGCTATAATCAGTGTATTTGTCTTGTTTTTCAGTATAAATATATAAACATCTTTAAAAAGGAATAAATTAATTTGATAAAGAAACTGCAGAGAATTAAGTGTACTTTATTTTTCATTGAGAAGAATTGAGAAAATACACAAATCATAATATCCAATGCATGTTTGATTTTCATGTTAATTTATACTTTTATGAAGATTGTGAGGTTGTGTTTTCTTTGTGTTTTATGTTTATTTATTTATTTAATTGTTCATCTAATTCTGATTGTTTGTTTAATCTAATATATTTAACTTGTGTTGCCTTTTTTCTGTGTGAAATTTGCAGATGATAGTGGTGGAAGAGTGAATCTGTTTTTGGAGAAGTTGATCAGAAGCTGAAAAATTAATCTGTGTTTATAATTACAATTAATTTTTTAATGATGGTGTTCTTGCAGATTTTTATCTATGAAAAGGTTTTCATGTGTGTGTGTGTTTTTTAAACAAACTAAATAAGTACTGCTTTGAATGCCCAGAGATTTGTTGCTTGTTATTTTATGTAAACAATGGATCATCAAAAACGTGGATTGTGTGCTGATTATTAATTTATATACACTGATTTGTTTTATGATTAATGATGCATGAATGCATAAATATTAAAAATAAATTATGAAAATTGAAGTTAAGAGAATGTTAAGGTAATTTCCTACAACCCTAAACAATGTTCTATTGTATTCTATTGTAAAACTTTACTGGCTAACCAAAAACAAATGTTTGTTCAGGGAACCAAAAGTTGTGAGCTGGGATTTGAACAAAATTATTCATTAAAATGAACGAAATCATCCCCAATTTTAGCTGCCTCTCAGACCCAGACAAACTGCCCAATACGGACACACACACACACACACACAATTGTCCTCTTTATTTTTGGTACTTATATAATTAGTTGAACTTTTTTTTTACGTACTTATTTCTGTAGTTATCTCCTACTTTGTTCCCACAGTCTGTATCTCTTTGGAGCAACTTCCTTTTATATAGTCACTTCTGTCTCAGGCCTCTGAGCTCCAGAAGTGCTCAGAGAACCCTGCACAAAGAAATACATCAGGGCAAAAAGCCCACTCCATCTTTACTTCTGTAGCTTCTGGTTAGCCCAGCTTTCTATTTATATTTTCCTATGAATGGCATTAAAATATGCAATTGAGGCAAGGCTCTGGAAAGAAAAAGAACCATTGGCTCGTGTGAGATAGAAATGTTTATTCAATGCAGTCGCTAGATGGCAGTAAGACCATACTAGACAAAGCATTATGGTTGTTAAGAGGTTTATAAAAACCTTCCCTCCTGGAGAACATGTCGAAACATTTCTACAAGAACCTTGCAGCTGTCCTTTGTTTTAAATATGTAATATTTTCTAGTATATTGTATCTTGTTTTTACCTGTTGTGTCTTATGTGCAGTATAAATCAAAATATGTTGCATATTTTACATCCATGTATTAAAAATTGCAATACCCCACACTTATAAGTCAGTGCTTCAGATAATAAAGACAAGTGCTTTCAAAATGAAGTGTCAGAAATTATGAACTATTATTTTATATACATCTTTCTCATTAAATAGTCTATTTTGCTAAAAAGGTATTATTACAAGCTTGTTAATACTGCTTACTATTTGTATTATGAGTTTTATATGCACTTTAATTATGGAATCACATTAATGAATCAATTTAACACATATTACTTAAAATACCAGTATTGTTATTATATACTATTTATATCTTCTCAAGGTTAATTTTCCACTAATCTGATCTTGAAGGATCATCTTTGGACTATGAACTGGATCATTGATGAGGACATACTTCCTCAGTGTCAGAGCCACGACTACTTTCATCTCATTCAAAGCAAAGTTCTGGCCAATACCGTTTCTACAGTGAATAAAGATAATATTATAAACAAAATATTATCAAAGGAAATAAACAGTTTACTGATCTGAACAGGTGTGTATAAGGCACTTAAAAGTACTCTTAAATGGGCAAGTGTTTAGGAGAACTTCAGAGGCATCTCAAACTGTAAAGAGTTGCAAAGGTGTCAGTACTGAGACAGACATGACATGTACCAACACACTTCCTTGTTGGGAAATATTTCTATGGATGTGCTCTTGTGTGCACCATACTGAGACCATCAACAAAGTTGACTGATGAACTATTTCTATAGATACTTCAAGTTACTTCATCCCTTTTTCTGTACTTGCCTTTGTATATGCCAGACCAGATATACCCTCACTGAACACTAGATTTGCTTGTATTTCCTCATTTGTAAGTCGCTTTGGATAAAAGCATCTGCTAAATGAATAAATGTAAATGTAATTGTAGATTGATCACTGTTTAGATAATTGCATGAATGAGTAGATGTACAGGTGTTCCGAATAAAGTGTGTAGATTCTGAGCTTTCCTGTGCAGCTGTGACCACAGCCACAGCTATATTTTTTCAGTCCGCAGAAGCTGACTGGAACACTCCAATTTTTCTCTTCTATTTTGTTCTGACTCCGTTTTTCACTGCTGTGAGTGGACCAATGGCATGTACTGTCAGAATGTTGGCTGTGACTTGGTATAATGAATTGCTAATTTCTAGCTTAGCTTGCTAATTTACACTCCAAATGACTATCCCTCCAATACTGTTGTACCACCTACTGGACATCCATTTAGCTGCTTCGTCTCATGGGATATGAGTGTGTGTATCCTTTAATATTCCTCCTACAATCAGAGCTAATGACATTAATAGGCTGGAGTGTTCCTCCATTGCCTAACAGTTCCAGCCACATTGTTGCTGAGCCAGAAAACATTATTTGCCACCCTGGACGTCTGGACTCACGGCTAATGTTTCAGCTTGTGTACTGAACCAGACTGAGAGATTAAAGGCTCAATAAACCTTTGCAGGTGTTTTGAGTAAATTAGCTGATTAGAGCTCTGTTCAGGTTGACATTTCTGTATTATAAATTCTTTATTCTAATATTCTGTGATACTGGATTTTTGATTTCCATGATCTGTAAGCAAAATCATCAAAATTAAAACAAAAAGGCTTGTAATATTTCACTTTATGTGTAATGTATCTAGAATATATGAAAGTTCCACTTTTTGAATTAAATTATGGAAAAAAAATGTACTTTTTCCAGGATATTCTAAATTTTTGAGATGCACCTATATATTTGTGGTTTGAAACATGACTATTCACACCATGATGAAGGTGATGATTATAATTATTGCTGTTTTGTAAACATGGAACACATAAGCTAATTTATCTTGGTTATAATTGTACTTTGCCTACTTCTTGTGCACTTCTGTTGGCTCATACTACAATATAAATTGGGTGTAGTTTAACGTCATGTGTCATAATTCATGTTAAAGATGTATGCCTAGGATAAACCTTAAACTCTTTGCAAAAGATATTTTGAATTTAAGTAGACTTTATTATTAGAAGTTCTTCTCAGAAACTTACACATACTAAATTATGATAATTTGGTAAAAAAAAAAAATACATTTTAGATTTAAAAATGAAATGTCAATGTCTAATGCAACAAGACAACAATGTAAACTCCTATAGATACAAACCTTGGTCCAGCTAAGAAAGGCACAAAAGCATGGGGTGATCTCTTAGCAGTGTTCTCTGGCAGAAATCTCAGTGGATCAAACACTTGTAAACCACAGAAATTTCACACCCTTGATTGTGAAGACTGTAATATTTTATCTAGGTTTATGGACAGAAAAAAGGGTTACCTGTAAAAACTGAACATAAAGTCTAGAGCATATTCTGACACTCTGCTTGTGGAGAGGCAGATTCTACAGGCTGTGATTATATGTTCACTTTAAATACATTTTCATCTTTTGTAGGAAATCCACAGCATGCATTATCAATATACTTGCTTTCTCAAGTTCTGAATGTGGAGCAATGACAATCCTAATGTAATATTAGTATATGATGCTAGATCATAGCCACTTGCAAACTCAAATGTCTACAAGGCTACAGTTTAGAATTACTTTAGCTCTAGGAGGCCATCTTGTCATGAAGAGAGAAAACTTACATGTAGAAACTGTTCTTCGATCAATAAAAGTAATAGGCTTGCTCAACATTCGTCCAATTTCTGGAACAGAAGGGTACATACACAGAGATTCCTTAATGCACATTGTGGTGTATGGTATTTTACTGAGGTCCAGCTCAGATAGCTTCATCTGACAAACCCTGCTGCTGCTTGCCCTACACATGTGACCCCCCCCCCCCCCCCCCCCACACACACAAGTAACCAAGTAAAACACACTCTCTCCCAAATAATAATAATAATGATAATGATAATAATAATAATAATAATACTTCTTCTACTACTACTACTAATAATAATAGCTATTATTATTATTATTATTATTATTATTATTATATTTTTAATTTTGATTTATGAATCTCAAAGTGTTTTACATATAAAATATATTAAACTATTTATAATAAGGTACATGAATAAAACAACCTACAATCATTAACCACAAATTCAAAACCACAAATATGAGAATTGAAACAAATCATAAAAGGAATATTTACAATATAATATATACTAGTATATACTACCATGGGTTGGATCTGCTGAAAGGAGATTGGTATGATAATTAATACTTGACTTATATTTAAGATAAGATAAGGTAATACTTTATTAATCCCCAGATGGAGAAATTATGTAATTTACATTTACATTTATTGCATTTGGCACACGCCCTTATCCAGAGCGACGTTGGATGAGTCATGGTTCTAGCTTTGTGAATTAAAAAGTTCTACATGGAAACTTCTCTGAAACTGAAAGTGTTGTAGAGTACACAGAACCTTTAAAGTTTTCCCTAGACAAAGAGAGAACAATCTGTACCAGATTTTTTTTCTAAGAACACATGCAGTCCAATTCACAATTTTCTAGTTTAATAATATGGATGTAGTAAGGCATGTTTAAGAATAACAATCAATTCATCACCAACGATTTTTTGCTTGTTTTGTAACAACCTTATCATTTTAGAAGTAACTTAATAAACTTAACTGACAAAAGTTTGTATTTGTTCTCCTGAGTCTCTGGGCAAGAGAAGTAAGGGATTATGTTCTGTAATACTATTTTATAGCCCACTGTGTGGCTTTTCTGGTTGCCAACCATTCAAATGACATGAAACAATCTGTAATATACTGTTATATATTTGATATGTCTACATATAAATAAGATTGATATAAGGCTACTGTAGTCCACGGCTATATTTTCACGTGCATGTTTGAATTCTGACACATTATTAATAGTGGTTTAACTCAGTGGTTCCCAAAGTTTTCCAGGGCAAGGCCCCCCAAATGGCATTAACATGGCCTCCCTTTTTCAAGATGTCTTTAAAACACATTAAAAATACAGACTTCTGAATATATCCCGCTTTTTTTATTTATTAATAATTACATCTTGCATCTTTACATTAGATTAGGAATTGATTGTGTGTGTGTGGTTGTCTGAAAGTGAGAAAGAGAAAGTAATGTATTTATTTATTTTTCACATGAAAAATGGCGGCCCCCACTTTGAAAACCACTGGTTTAACTTGCACTCTGTATGCGAAATTGCCATTAAATCTTTTTCAGTCGCCGAAGCGAAACATTTTAGTCTGATTTGAAGCGTTTTGTATTCACTCCTACCTCTGTAACATGTCCGAGAAGCCAGTGGCCAGGAGGTCCAGGAAACTGCTCTAAGGCACGCATCCACTTCTTTCTCTTTATAGACCATTTAATCAGCACCGCTGAAATGTAGATTATACACAAGACTGCGAACACATGATAGAAGTGAAATGTTTCCAAGTTAAACGGTGTTAGTTTCGCGAAATAGCTATAGAGCTTCATATTTAGTTACCGCCGTAGTCTGCGAACACCCCACTGTTGACATGAGTGAGTGAGCGCAGAACACACACACACACACACACACACACACACAGAGAGAGAGAGAGAGAGAGAGAGAGATTTTATTATTATATATTTTATTTTATGGCGTTAATGTACATAATTATTGTAACCTTTATATTTTGTCCAACACCAGTACCTTGCATTTTGTCACTTTTATTTCTTTTTTGCTCTTTTAAAAAAAATTAATTTATTGTAATTATTACAATTATATATTTTTAATTATATTATTATTATTATGACTACAACTACTATTAATTCTATATTGATGCTTTGGCAATATTGTATGTAAACAATCATGCCAGTGAAGTACATTGAAATTGAAATTGAAAGAGAGAGAGAGAGAGAGAGAGAGAGAGAGAGAGAGAGAGAGAGAGAGAGAGAGAGAGAGATCTGAACTAATCTGAAGAAATTAAACTGTATTACTGCACTATGAGGGGGAAAAAATTAAAACTAGAACCTTCAAGGGCTTTGTGGCTTTTCATTATAGGGGAACTCTAAAAGTGTCTGTGTAGAACAATAATAACTATACAATAGGGACTTTTCCTGTCAGAGGGGGTTCCAAAAAGAACACCTTTAGGTATAAAGAACAATTCATGATACAAGCCTTAATGAACCCTAAAGAAATCATTAGAACATAACAAGAGCATAGTAACATTATTTTGCAGCAAGATTAATAAAACAAAAACAAAAGAGTAATAAAAAACATATAGTAAAATAGCAAATTATTATATTGAAATATTAGAAGTCTGGCATGGTGCCATAGTCAGTTCAGTATAGTGGATCAAGTAGCATTGTCATGGAGAGTGTATATAACCTTATCCAAGCTTAGTGTTTTTGAATGAGTATGCCACCTTTATAGATGCAGAAACAACCACAGTGTTAAATCAATGCCTAGACTGAAATGATTCCATCATTGTTTGTGCGTCTCTTCTCAATGTTAGTTTAATGCTGGACATTTTAGTGTGGAGGAAGACAGAACATGATTAGATAGATAGCAATAGATAGATAGCATGCACATTCAGTGGTGTTTCCATTTGGCCACATACTGGTTTAATCAGAGTTCATGGAATCTTGGCCTGTTCCACATTTCTGTTATTAACCATTATTAACTGCTTTGGCAGCGGATGATGTGTTTTTCATTTTTCCCCATGCCAAGATGAAACAAGCTGAATGCTTTAGACATTGTTGTTTTAAAAGTACCATCGCCTGTTTTAGTCACTAATTACAGTCATGCTTTCATAATTTCAGATACACTATATGGCCAAAATTATGTGGACACCTGACCTTCACACCCATATATGGGCATTCCTCAAACTGTTGCTGCAAAGGAAGAAGAACACAGTTCTTAGAAGTCTTAGAAGTCTTTATATGCTGTAGCATTAAGATTTCCCTTCACTGGAACTGAGAGGCCCAAACATGATCCAGCATGACAACGCCCCTGTGCTCAAAGCGAGTTTAACCCTAAAATGCATAAAGCAGGTCAAATTCACCAAAGGGTGTGGTTTTAAAAAAAATTTGATCAATAAAAACTTTATATTTTTTAATATTCCATGTAAGCCTTATGTAAGTATATATTTCTTGGTCATAGGTCAGGAAAAATTTAAGTTACCTCAATTCTTCATAAAGTGGATCAAAATGACTCATATACATTTCCTATGGAATTTTGACTTAACATTTATTTATTTACTTTTTTTCAATAATACTATTTATATTGCATTTTCTTCCTTAAAAGTTCATGGATTACTCAAAAATCTGTTGTGAATTTGCCTCAGACATCAGTTGTCACATGACATCAGTTATCATAGCAAAAGTCATAACAGAATTTTTAAATCACAACAAGCAAAGGCCTACACTGCACTGCTCCTGTCAGGTAAATTTTGACTACAAATTCTGTATATTAACACAGACAGGTAGTTTTGAAATTCAGATATTCATATATTATGGATAAACTAGTTAGTAAATTATGAAAGATGGCATCTTGACAATTTTATCAAGTTATTTTAGTAAGTATTGCTTGTACCGAATTATCGGAACATGTTTTAGCATAACTGAATGATAGCATATGAGAATGTCAGAATGACTGGAAAAAAAAATCTCTATATATAAATAGCTGATGGAGCAGATGACTGGCAACTACACTTCAAAGAGGAAGACAAAGAGATGCCCAATGGTTTAATTTTACAATCTCCTTTATGTGGCAGCCCTCAATGCTTACACACTCTTTAAAGCCCAGCACCCTAAGACCCTGGAAGGTATGCCCCATGCACGAGGGTTGTTCCTGAAAGACCTGGCAAAAGATTGTCACTCCAGAAATCCAGTATCGGCTTCAACAAAATTCCCACCTTCATAGCCATGTCGAGGCAATGAAAAGTGTGGGCTGAATAGAGAAAGACCACAGGAAATGACAGTTGAAGGCCCAGTGAAAAGGAACAGGTGCAAACTCTGCCCAATACTTATGGACAGAAAGGTGCAAGCCTTTTGTGTGAGATGTTCTGTTGCTGTTTGCAAAGATCATTCTTACATTATCTGTGAGACATGTAAGAAATGAAAGTTCTGACTACAACATGCGTTACAGTAGTACTAAATTTGTTCAGAGTTAGCTCAGAAAGTTCAGATGCATTTGAATAAAATTTAATTTTATCTTTTGTATTGTATATTTACTATCAAAGTGAAAAATAAAGAAACAAAAAGTAACAAATAAACATGGTGATAAATTAAAACATTTGTGTATCATCCATTTATTTATTTAAAAAGACACCTAATTTTTTTGAAGAAAACCATGGTTTTGGATGCAGCCTGAGTGACAAGGGCAAGAGAGTGACAGAAAGCGTATTCTGATTGGTCTCTCTTTCTGCTAGCTAGACATATCACTTTTCTCTTTGGGCGAGCTTTAAAGTTGATCTCTCTCTCTCTTTTCAGTTCATCCATCAGTTCAGTGTACCACTGTAATTCAGTAACGCTGTAGTGTCATGCAGCGTCATGGCAGAGTGTCCAAAAAGAAAGAAAATACAAAACGCATTTCACCCCAGACTACACTAAAGTGTACCTCTGCTTCATAGGGGTCAAAAATAACAACTGTTTTGCAAATTTTCAACTTTTTGATTCCCCATGGTGGGTTAAATGATTGTAAAAGACATGTTGAGGTGAGTTTAACAGGTGTCATTTGTATGGAAGCCCTAAGCAGCCATGCATTATTAATTTTTTTTTTCTGTTGTTTTCTTGTGATCACAACTTAATTTTCTCGCGATCTCCACATAAAAAAAAGTTGTTTTCTCATTTCTCATTAATTTTCTTGTGATCTTGACCAAAAGCTGTTTTCTCACAACATAATTTTATCCTGAGAAAATCTGTTGCTTTGTGAATGGGACTGGTGTTACATGCACGTTTTCATCTTTGCCATCATAAATGTAAAAATAACTTTATCTCCTCATTAAGCGAGAGGGGTGTCCCCTTATAACATACAAACTGGTGGACTACTAGTAAAAGGTGGACTCAGACCCAACACTAGTATTTACAATGATTAAATGTTATTCAATGTTATTCAATTAATTTCATGGAAATAATCAAGGAGTGTTATGATGTTGACATCATCAATCATCCCAAATGCCAACACCACATTAATTTAAAATAATCTACTTTCTAACTGAATAACAACCAACAGATAAGATCTACACTACTGACTTTAGTTAGCTATTGAACACCTACATTTGGTGATAAGTTTCTTTCGTTCCTTTGACCTATTCAGTGACTATAAAGAAGAAATTAGCCAAATTTAAACACTCAAAAATGAATTATTTTAGGGAAACATCTATTTTAGTTTTTAGTTGTTCTTCAGCCAGAGTGATAATTTCAAGTGCATGGATTACTAATGTAAAAAGCTATAGTGAGAGAATTACTAACAGGCTTTGCCACTGTCAGACATGATGTGACTCACATATAAAACCTGATAGAGCAAAGCTGATTGTTCAGAGTGGGTTGAGGAAAATATTTCAAGCTGTGGGTTGAGGAACCTATTTACGCATCCTTCCATTTCACCCCCAGAGGAAACTGATGATCTATGATTTCTTGTAACATACAAATATGATTATGTTGGTTGGATTTGCTCATGAGCTCTTGATGAAAAATGAAATTTCAGAGACCATGGATGTTAAGGATACAAGAGAATTCCACTGTAAGCCTTTTACTTTGACAAAATAAATAAATAAAATAGTATATGGATCTAAGTTGAAAGTAATAGATCTTAGAATGAATATAATGATGGTAAGGATGATGAAAGACACAACTCAACTAAGCCATTCAGCTATTCAGTTTCACAATGTGTAATTCATGCTGTCTAGAAGATGTGGAAAATGTGTTTGTTGACCATATTGTGTATTTCAGTAAGTTAATTTAACTAGCATACACATTTCATACTTCATTAGAAGGAAATGTATGTTTGCAATTGTTCACTGTTAAATGATAGTCAAAACTACACCAGAAATTAGTTCAGGTTATTGTCTAGTTCCTGAAGAAACATGTTTATGAATTTGTTGCAGAGAAATATATTTACAATGTGTTCTTTTAATTTTAAAGCTAAATAGCAACTGCTTGGTTCTTTGATGATAGTATAAGTCCCTATTAAAACAAAAATAAATAGCAATAGCTGCCTAATAATGATAAACATTCTTGATTTTTTAAACAGATTTAAACTTTTCGATGAGTAGATCAAAAGTCACATGTTTTAATACATTTTTATGACCATGTACAAATATGAATGTTAAAATTTGTAAACAATAAAATTAAAAGCAATAATAAAATATTTATTCCCTCATTCTCTGAAGTAAATAACTATCACATTTTCTGTTTACCATAGCATGATTAAACTGTGATTGTATGTCAATTCAAATGGTGATGTCTAACAAATGATAGAATATTCAATATATCTTTCTTCAGGTTTATGTGCATTAATACACCCCTAAAAAGAATAAAATTATTTACATAGAACCCTCTAGATTTAACGTTTTTTTTTCCCTATGATTTATTTGTGTTATTCCACTTTCCATTTCCAGGAAACATGAAATTACGTGAGTGGCATGGTGGCAGTTGCTGAATTCAGAGCTCTCAGGTCTGGGTTCTATCTTGAGTACAGTTGGCTGTCTGTGTGGAGTTTTGCATGTTCTCCCTTTGTTCTGTTCTCTCTTTTCCTCCCACTGTCGGAAAACATACAGGTCAGCTAGAATTGGCTACTTTAAATTGTCCCTAGGTGTGAATTATTAGTGTGTGTATGTGTGTGTACATGATGATCTGTGGGGTGAATTCTGTCTTGTGCTCAGTGTTCCTGGAATAGGTTCTATATTTTACCTCCAGTTAAGTGCATTATACACTCATATTTACAACAATAATTAAATACACATATGAACATTATTATTTGTTCAAATTCCCATTTCTGGGATTGAATGTGTAGCTCCTTTATCACATTGTATTTTCCTCTTTGCATCAATGTTTTTTTCCTGACAAACTGCATTCAGTTAACTTTGTGGTGACTGGTTTACCTCTGTATAAACAAACATCACTCATGCAAGAGGTTTTGCAGTATGAAACTCAGCTCAGGTGTGGTCTTACAGCATTACCTTTTGAAAAGCCCACTCATAACTATAGTCACAGCTCATGAAAACAGTGAGACCAACAAACATTCCTAATTTAAATAGTATGATGTACTTAATTATGTCTACTAAAATTTTCTGTTGCTAAATACCTCATTTAAAATAATTTTATATATTCTAATAATGGATTGGTTGTACATTGACCTTGACCTGCTCACCATTTATTTTCTCTTTCAGTTGTGCTTTGTGTCTGCATGCTAAACACACTTCTTTCAACATGAGAAGAATTTTTTGTGTTATCTTGGGCTTATGTACTATGAGTTTGGCTATTTCATCTCATGGTAAGTAACCTTTCCTCATTGTAACAATGACCATTTTATTTTTCAAGATATTACAAACTGACAATGCATTGCAATGAACATGGGACAGGGCTAAAGGGTTTGCATAACACATAATTTTGTATAATTTTGTGTGTGTGTGTGTGTGTGTGTATATATATATATATATATATATATATATATATATATATATATATATATATATATATATATATATATATATATATATATGTCAATGTGCATGACCTGTTTTTTTGGTAATAAATCACTTCTTGTAATTAGAAATCTTTTACGCCTATATCTAGTTTAACAGTTAATTAAAGCCAATAAGTAAGTGTGTATAATTAATCTGTATTTCATTTAACACACTGAATTAGTAAATGTATTTATTGTGTAGAAGATGATTGTAGTATGGAGGATCATTGGGCATACAAAACAGCAAAAGTAATAATTTTATAATGAATAAATCAGTCTTTTTAGATGGCTATAAAAATTATTGCTAGATAGTCAGTACAACTGTACAATTTTATATCTATAATATAAATATATAATAGATTTTATGTAATAAGTAGCTCTATAAACATATGTAAACAGAATTAAATAAAAATTTCATGTATGAAATATTTAAAAATGGACCACTGGCAGGAAAGATGTTACCATTTTTTTGTTGGTAAAATCACTCAGCATTTTGTCTGAGTTTCTTGACTTGTTCTTGTTTTTGTTTAACTTTGTCTTTTAGTCAATATAAGCATTTAGCATAATTTTAATACCAGTATGATCTATTTACAAATCTAGTTAACTGGTTAAAATAACAGGTTTT
Source organism: Ictalurus punctatus (assembly GCF_001660625.3). Lineage (NCBI taxonomy): Eukaryota > Metazoa > Chordata > Actinopteri > Siluriformes > Ictaluridae > Ictalurus > Ictalurus punctatus. Next base: position 20,535,216 of record NC_030416.2, on the reverse strand, counting down.
GTAATCACATTTTAATTATATTATTTGCTGTCATGTTCTCAATTACATTGAAATTACAATTACATTACATTAAAATACATTTTATATTGTGCTACTTGAGTAATCTTATAATCTTATGAAGTTTTAAAGTAAATTCTAGTGCTTCATAATGTAAAAAATACTTATGCCAAATTCATGGATGTGTGATTTTTACCTTGTTCTTTCTCAATCATAGACATTTTTTTTTTTTCTATTTTCTTAATCCCAGTGCACTTTTCACTAACTGCTCCTGTTTTATTTCATGGTTTGGTAGTCCCTGTCCAGTATGTGCCGCTGGGCAACAAAGTTCGGATACCATGTGATGGTTATGGGGATCACAGAACTGGCAAGTGGCTGCACAAAAAAGGTGAAAATAAGTTTGAGACAATTTTTCATGAAAATTCGGGATTCACTTTCCAAAACAAACCTCTGTCAACCAGGAAAAAGATTTTCAGGAACTTTTCTTTAGAAATCACTCATTTCACTGAGCTGGACAAGGGGACATATGTTTGTCAATTGTGTACATCTATAATGAGATGTACTAATGGCAAACCAATAACCCTATTACCCTTGTTTGGTAAGTGGAAGTCAATCCCTTATATTATATAGTTAACACAATTTAGTCAATTTCAAATATAAAAAAAATATTCAAAAATAAGAAGCACTGGCCATACTCTTTCTGTTTGCAGACACATTTTCTACAGCATTAAGGACACTGTTTATTATGGAAGGTGATCAATTCAGTTATAGCTGTCTCTACAATTTAACCCTGAAAGCGGACTGGAGATTTGAAGCACTTGGAGAAAACACTGCAATTTCTTTAAACCATGAATTGAATAATAAAAATGTGTTGTTCATTCCGGATGTTCAGCCAACTAATGCAGGCAAGTACAGCTACTGGGGTGAGACATCAACTGGACAACAGCAGAGACTGTGCTCTGTGACTCTGTGTGTACTTACAGGTAGGTTTAATTTAAGCAATCAAGCTGCTTTTATAAAATATTTAAAATATTCCCAGGTACATGTCATCCATGCAATACTGAAGAAATTAAATCAATAAGGATAAAAAGCCTTATAGGAAAAGGTCTCTTTTACAATAACAATTTTTTTTTGTATATATTATTTCGATGAAAATTGAACTATTGAAATATAATTATGACATAAATGCCATTTACTAGGATATTCAAAGTTATCCAAAAATTAAAAGCATCAACAAATTGTTCATTTATCGAGCTTAATTAGTTGATATTATGAGACATTTTCAGTATTAATGATTTTGAATTATATTTTAATTTAAAATTATTAAATTTTGAATTAATTTACCTTTTTAAAAAACATATAATGAACTCCAGAAACATATTATATACAGCAATAATAAACTAATAGAATGGTTCTGATGCATGATCATTTCTTTACGTTCACACTTTTCACAGTCAGAGGTGTAAAGCTGACTGATTCTCCACAGAATTGTACCCTGTACTGTGATGTAGATATGGATGCAGATGGAGGAGCCTCGGCTGTTGTAGAAACAGATAAATGGAATATCTCAATTACTGGGAGAGTGAATAAGCCAAAGAGTTCTTTGAACTGCAGGCTGCTGAGTAGTGATGTGGAGACACACACATTCAGCCTTGAGGATGCCGCTGCTACTGCTCAGTTGCGTAAGTAGTCTTGGGATTTAAAATATTATAATTTATAATTAAAATTTCTAATGCCTAATGGGAATAATCTGAAAAGACTATTCCTAGTTTATGCGTGATTTGCTAAATCATGTTAAATATAGTTTGAATTGTAGTAATTGTCTTTATACTTTGGTAAAATACATTGTTTTGACTTTATTTGTATGTAAAGCACTTTGAGATGTTAAAATACAAAAGGGTATAAAAAACATTTTAAACATTTTTTAACAAATAATTTTATATTATTGTTATTAATGGTTTAAAGGAAGGTGGTCATAAATTCTAAACTTTTTGCTTATTCAAACTGACTTCATTTTCAGATGTCATTTCATCCATTACTGCAGATCACTTGTACAGCAGCCGTCCCCCGGTAGCTGCATTAATATGCATGTCTACAGCTCTTCTTTTCATCATCTTAATAGCTCCTTTTATACTTTTACGTGTTTTACGACAGATGGCTGGTGAGAAGCAAAATATTTTACATAAACCAGATCACTAAGAAATTTCTCTGGGGGGGTTCGTATATAATAAATCTTTCACATTTTTCATCCTGCAGACAGAAACTCTAGAAGTGCAAATGGACATTCAGAGGTAACTGTCATGACAAACCCTGCATCATTTTATTTTACTGCACCTTATGTAGCCAAATGAATGACTATCATCACACTATCACATTGTTCTTTTACATTTAAAACTAACATTTTCTTTTTTAAAATTTCCATCTCAAAAGGAGGGAAACGAGTCTCAGGTGATTTATTCTACCCTTCAAGTTGGTAGATATCAGCAACAGAATGTCTTCACATCTGATATTGAGTGTGTGTACAGTCAGATTAAAGTGTAGGAAAAAAACATAATTTTACATAATACACTTTTAAACAAATTATTGTTACTAATAGCATTTGTTATTCTTTGAGCCTGAATTAATAATAATTATTGCAACACAAATTTATCTGTGGTACTGTTTTGATGTCAGCTGTTTATCAAATTATCATGTTCACTATCTACTGAAGCGGTAACATTGTGTGTCCTTGCTTGCTTTAGAACACAGAAAAAAAGACTTTTAAATTACTCTTGGGTCACATAGTATATTTATTTTAATAAAAGCCTGTATGAATGAAGTGTTGAATCAACTACAAGCATATGTACATGCCAGTGCTGGAAAGCAGCATATTACATTAATTTCAGTATTAGATGAACAATCCCATTGATGGTGGATCACAGTCATTCAACTGTGACACTGGCCTGCACTATTGTCATGTTCACTGGAAGATGTTTATTCTGATTATTTATATAGAAACCCTCAACTTTACATTAAAAGCTACATTGTATAAAACTTTGTACTGTACCATCTTTTTGTACTGTTTTAATTACTCACTTTTTAATTACACCAGAACAAGTGTGTACACAAATATGTGAGTGTGGGTGCCAATTTATCATCTGTACTGATGTGTGTGTGTGTGTGTGTGTGTGTGTGTGTGTGTGTGTGTGTGTGTGTGTGTGTGTGTGTGTGTGTGTGTGGTGTGTGTGTGTGTGTGTGTGTGGTGTGTGTGTGTGTGTGTGTGTGTGTGTGTGTGTGTCAGTGTTGGGGAAGCTACTTTGAAACTAGCTTTTCAAGCTACAAGCTACTCATAGTTTGAAGTAGTTAGGCTACAGTCAAGCCACCCTTTAAAAAAAAGTACTTAGCTACACTACAAGTTACAAAAAAACAGTAGCTAACTACACTGAAGCTACTTAAATGGGCAACATTTTTATTATGTCATGATTGTGAATCAGCTTATGAATAACTATGTATTATTCTGCATAAAGAAATTAAACACAATTTTAAAATAATTCAGAACAATTATGAGTTTATAACGTGCACATTAGGCTACTTATCAATTCAACATGACAGTCGCGTTCACCTCTATATACGTCATTAAATTTGTGCTTGACCTCTTGGACATCGTGTTATAATCGAAGTATTGGATGAAGTATTTTCCTTTGGTTTGCAAAGATTACATATAAAGGTATAAGATTTATTATTTGATTCCTTATTGCACATGAAATTTAGGTAATTGGTTTTCTCATTATCAGACTCAGACGCCATCACCCGCTCCATCATGGATAATAAGAATAAGTGTGTCCAACTTGAATAATTGATACTTCCGATAGGCCAATAACAATAAATGCAATGATAAATTATTATTATTATTATTATTATTATTATTATTATTATTATTATTATTGTTGTTGTTGTTGTTGTTGTTGTTTCTTCTTCTTTCTTTATTTATTTTTTACTAATAATTAATTAATGAATCATGGAAATAATAATAAATAATAACTAAGTTAAGAGAGGAACTTTTTCTTTTCTCTGCTCCCTTAAACAAGATTTTGAGAAATACAATCAGAACATAAAATAAATCACTCAGCATGCACTAATTATTGAATTATTTTATTTTACTTGTAAGTAAATGTAAACAATTTGTTGTGTTATCTATTAACACCAAAGCACCAGTAATATTCTCTGTATCAGAGAATAAGCTTCAGTGTTAATTTATCACGATATTATCATTTACTTGCCACATAGCTTACATCATGAAACTAACTGTGGTTGGTCGCTTTGCATGTCCATCAGATGGTCTCTTCCTATCCATGTGAATTACACTGAGGCTCTTAATTCATGTGAAACAAGTGGGCACCATAGATATGCAATTCAGACCGTTATAACTGGACAAAATACGTAGCGATTGGTCACACTACATTGCTTGAAAAAGTAACTAGTTACTGGAAAAGATACACTATTTTTAAAGTAGCAGCGCTACTGTCATGCTACTGAAAAATGTAGTAAAGTTAGTAGCGTCGCTAGTTTTAGTTAGCTACTCCCCAATGCATATGTGTGTGTGTGTTTGTTTGTGAGTGTGTAAAATGATACTGAGTGGCAATAAAATAAGGAATTTAAATCTTTGTGGAACTTATTTACTGCTTGCTCTCAGAAACTAATGGGACTATAAATGGGTTTTTATTAACTGTAAATTGGGTTTCATTTATTAAAGGTGGGCAGACCTGGGAGGGTAAATCTGTGAAGCCTACAGATAAAAGACTGTGGTGTGCTACAAGTATCATTAGAGTGATAAAGATTTTGGTCAGGCAGCACGGTGGCACAGCTGATAGAGCTTTTGCCATACAGCTCCAGGGTTGCCTGATTCAAGCTTGGGTTATTGACTTTGTGGAGTTTCTGTGATTGTTCTCCCAGTTTCCCCTTGGGCGTGTGTGCATGGTACCCTCTGATGGACTGGTGTCTGATCCACTACATGTCCCCGCTTCGCTCCCAAAGCTCCCAGGATGGACTCTGTGTTCGCTGTGACTCTGACCAGGATAAAGTAGTTACTGCGGATGATAAAGATTTTGGCCTTATCTTATTAGATAATAAATATATCTCAATTCAGGGGGCATGGTGGCTGAGTGGTTAGCATGTTTCCCTCACACCTCCAGGGTTGGGGGGTCGATTCCTGACCTGCATGCACAGAGCTTGCATGTTCTCTCCATGCTTATGGGGGTTTCCTCCAGATACGACGGTTTCCTCCTCCAGTCCAAAGAGATGCATTATAGGCTGATTGGCATTTCCAAATTTTCTGTAGTGTGTGATGAGTTGGCACCCCGTCCAGGGTGTCCCCTGTCTTGTGCTCCAAGTTTCCTGGGATAGGCTCCAGGCTCCCTGTGACTCTGTGTAGGATAAGCAATATGGAAAATGGATGGATTGGTATCTCGATTCACTTATATTGCTCTATGTTTCCTACCTATTTTAAGTATACCTAAGTTTCCAAGAAACAGCACAATTTGAACAAAATCAGCTATTCAAGCAAAGGGTTTAGTAATATTGTAATACAATGAGGTTTTCTCTCCCCATAGTTTTAGATGCTACATGGTTGGTGGGAGTAATACTACAATCCTGTTATTAATCACATCATGTGCAGTCATGACATTACAGCGTGGGTTAGGTGCGTTACAGCACTTTCAATCTAGTGTTGATATTGTTCACATTCTTCACACCTTGCACTCAAGAAGGCTTGAACAATAAAAAAAATCAGTAAAGAATATAGTGTGAGATTATGGGCAATCCCTATAATGTTTATAGAAAAGTTGTCACAAATTCTAAGATTTGCTTAAATAAACATATAGTATTACATATAACATATTAAAAACAGATTAATATGAATATTTTTATTGCAACACATCTTTTGTACTGTTTTAATGTTTGTTGTTTATCAAATTATGTTTACTATCTGCTGAAGCGGTATCTGTAACACGGTGTGTCTTTGCTTGCTTTAGAAAAAAGAAAAATTACTTTTAAATTATTTTTGGATCACATTCATTTTTATAAATGGCTGAAGATAGTTGAAGTGTTACAAACATCTCTGAGACAAAACAATCTGTGCACATTAAACCCTGCACTGTATAAAACTTTTTACTGTGCTGTGTTTTTGTACTGTGCCCAGTTTTAATTACTTACTTTATAACAAGAAAACAGATGTGTACATAAATTTGTGTATTTGTGTGTGCATGTGAAATTATGCCCGCATAGGTTTCCTGTGGGTTCTCCATTTTCCTTGCAAAAATATACTAGTAGGTGGCTAAACTAAATTGCCCCAGCTGTGAATGTGCGTCTGATCCAGCGCATGTCCCCACTTCGTTCCCAGTGTTCCCAGGATTGTCTCTGGATCCACTGTGACACTGACAAGGGTTGCTGAGGATTATAAAGATTTTGGCCTTTTCTGATTAGATTTGACTTAGTTCAATAAAATATAGTCTTTTATATCACATCACTAAACATTTCATAATAAACATATCTCAATTCACTTATACCTCTTCTATGTTTCCTACCTATTATATATACCTACTATAAGTACATCTAAGTGATTTAGTTATAGACCTACTGGTAATATACTGAGGTTTTCTCTCCCCATACTTTTTTTACCGCTACAATCTTGTTATTAAATTAGATTAGATCCGATTAGATTAGATTCAACTTTATTGTCATTGAGCAAGTATAAAGCCAATGGAATGCAGTTAGTATCTAACCAGAAGTGCAAAACAGTAAGTAGCATTAAGTGTGGAGTGCAAAAAACAAACAAACAATGGTTAAGGATGGTAGAAACGTGCAAAGTGATGTGCAAATGGTAAATGGTATGGTGTCAAAACAGTGCATCAAGTGCAGTCATGACACTGCACAGTGTGGGGTGAAGGTGTTACTGCACTTTAAATCTGATATTATTCATGTACTTCACACCTTGCAATCAAGGGGGCTTGAGTAGAAAAAAAAAACAGTAAAGGACATATAGCACGTGATTATGGGCAATCCCCCGATCTCATGCCTCACACCTCCCCCATGTTTGTTAGCTGCACTGTGTTTTAAGTGTGTCAGGTACCTTAGCACTTTCCACTCAAAAACCACACTGCTTTTTGACCCTCTCTCTAGATGCATTATTCACATGCAAGGAAACTTCAGCTATGTATTACAACACTGATCAGTGGAAAATGCTCTAAACCAACAGTACTAACAGTGAAAATAACAGTGTTGTTTATTTTATGTTCATTTTACTTAGTTAGAAAATGCCATATTTATAATATAAATAGTAATTTACTTTGTAATACTGTTGTGTTTGAATCCACTTCCTTAGGAAAACACAGGCAGCATGTTACATATCAGATATTTTTGCCTAAAAAGGAACATAATTTTTTAGGGGGCCAAGCACCAAAGGTGTGTAGGCACCTTTTAGTGATTATATGTTTTCTTTTTCTTGTTCTTTATTCTTATTATTATATATCTTGAGGGAATTTTTGATGAAATTTGGCATAGTGATAGAGGATAGTCTGAGTTGCTTTCACAGCAATTTTGGTGCATGCCACTCAAACCCTCTAGCGCCACCAACAGTGCAAATTTGCACATAAATTTACAATCATAACTCTACAACAGAATGCCATACAAATGCGATTCTACTTTCCTCTGATTCTTTAGGTCAAACCAACAGACAAAATTAGGTTCATTTCTACCATACTGGATTTTCTGTTATTTAGAATTTTTTCAAATACATTTTTCCTCTTCTTCTCCTACAAACTTTGTCCAGTCATAATGAAATCATGTGGATTGTGAGATCAGTCCAAAACTCTGCAAACAAATTTAAAAGCTAAATCACTAAACAGGACAGGAAAATATCTCAGTAAGGCTTTTATATATTGACATTAAACTTGTCACATACTATATATTTAGCAACATGACCTGAACTTAAGAAACAAATTTTGACATCATTTTCAATTTGGGAGGGCTATCATAAAAGGAAGTGAGGCGATATCTCAGCAACAGCTTGATCTTTTGTCTTCAAATTCAGTACATTTTCTTTGGAGCAAGCACTCATGGTCCTAGTGGCTTCTGGTCTTCCTCTGTTGCTAAAGGAGTGACAGAAAATGCTTGACCCCTCCTTAGTTGCTGCTTGCAGCTATATTTATTTTATCTTGTTGCACTTGAAATAAACTGAAAATTTTTTGTTTGAAAAAAGGCTGCACACAAACCAGTCAGCCTGTTAGGATACTATATTATGGGATCTGAAATATATATATATATATATATATATATATATATATATATATATATATATATATATATTAATGACTTTCAGTGCACCTGGAAACATGCAGTATACAAGGGTGGGCGACATGACAAAAATAACATATCCCAATAGTTGAAGACATATATATGATAAACAATATGCATCACAGTATATAAGCTTGCTAACAAACTGCAAAACAGTAGTTACATTTAAAAATAACTGCAAAACTGACATGATACTTTTATTTAATGTGCAGAAAAATAAATTATATAAATACATAAAAATTGCTGTACATTTTACCAGTTTACAACTTTGATGCAGTGGAAAATTTTGTTTATCTACTTTCTTAATAATTGTATTATTCTATTATTATTTACACTTTTATTTCAATTTTGACTCCTGTTTGTACTTGTTCATCCTCTGCACACATATTTATTTTATGATCTAGTATGTTCTTTTCTATCATGTTTAAGAGGTTGCAGTAACCTAGTATGCGATGCAATGTTTTCCTTTTACTCATCTCAAAGGTTTTAATTTCTCACTTCCAGCTGGAAAGAATAAACCAGTTTGAGTCAGTTGTAGAGTGCACCTGCAGTCCATTAACCTTATGTAATCCTGTCTTTACTCCCCCTTCATCAGATTGATGTGATCATTTACAAATAACTGTAGATCCTCCTTCCCTCTATAACCAGTCATGTGTTAGAATTATGCAGTATATCAAGTGATGTATCTGTGATTTTAATTCAGTCTATTACATGAATTGATCTTGTATCAGATTCACTGAGAATATACTTTCTCTATTCTATGTGTAATAAATACTGATGTAATAAACTTCCTGACGTAACATATTTCTCTTTGCTTCATTCAGGGGAAAAATTCTCCACCAAAATTTTAAGATTCAATACAATTCTATAACATTTTACCATTTTACAGATTCAGTAAAATTTTTAAAAACATTTTACAATATTAAAGATACTGTAAAACGGTCCATGTACGTCGCATTCCTTCGTTTTTGGTTTCAAAATCGAATAACAAAATACAAACGATGACGGATTCGTTCGCTTTTTGTTTTGATATTGAAAGTAGAGTAATGGGAAATAATATTAAAATGCACAATACTTCCAATCTAACAAGTAATCCAGAAGTAAAAGTAGACTTCATTGTCTTTTCTAAGCTAAAAATGTCCACCCTGGAGCCTTTTGCGCAAATGTAGCCACATATACAGAGATCGCAGAAAATCTCAGGGCCATGAAAGAGAAGGGCTAATGGGGGAATTTCAGTAGGACACTGGTGACACTGGCGTATACCCCTATTCTTTTATGATAAGTGTCCTGGTATTTTTAATAACCACAGAGAGTCAGGATAAAACCTTGTTTTAACTTACAGTATAGTGTGCTGTTTTTACAGTACAGCTTCCCCAAACAGACCACAGCTTGAGCACCCCCTGCTGGCCTCACTAATACCACTTTCAGCAGCAAGCTTAGTTATCACCAGGATCCTCATGATCCCTAGGATCATCTAGGTACTGGCCATGTTTAATGCTGCTTAGCTTCAGTGAGAAACCAGGCAACAACTGCAGGGAGATATGGCTGTTTGGCAATGGCAATCTGGCCATTGCTGGCAGCAAGGTTTTTACTTTACATCTATGCCAATAAAGAATATCCATCCATCTTCTATACCGCTTATCCTTCTTCAGGGTCACAGGGGAACCTGGAGCCTATCCCAGGGAGCATCGGGCACAAGGCAGGGTACACCCTAGACAGGGTGCCAATCCATCGCAGGGCACAATCACATACACATTCACACACTACAGACACATGCCATTCAACCTACCATGCATGTCTTTGGACTGGGGGAGGAAACCGGAGCCACCATGCACCCACCAATAAAGGATGTTTACAGGGAAGCATTTCACAGATATCTGCATTTTAATTGTATATTTTTTTCTTATATCATGCCATATTATTTATACAGATGTATATATAAATGTCCTTGTGTTTTAAAGGGAACAGAACCACACAGTTGAAAGGATGTGGCCAGAGATAAATAATAGGGCTAATTATCCACTCAAATCTGTACTTGTAGAGCGAGCTGACCAGGAAATCTTGGACAGGGAGGACAATCTTGTCAGATACTGTGTCTCCAACTTCACGTGCCAGCTTTGTCATCTTGGCATGAGTCAAGTTGTGTAAGCTTTGAATGAACACAGGATTCCAGGTATGCTGAAAGAAACTTTATTAAAGCAAAAGCAAGAGCTGATTAATACCAACCAATCTGACTTGAACCTATTTCTGATCTAGGGAAAGGTATTCCCAATGTGTTGGCAGAGGGTGGATGTCTAAAGAAAATCCCTGAGGATCTGTTGCCTCATGCCAAGGAGGCAGCAAACCTTTATGACAGAGTAAGGCTCTTCACTAACTAGACATTCAACATTTAGAACAGATCCCTTCTCTTCCATGAGACAAAGGGCATGTGTGGAACACCACTCACATTTCTACATGTTATAACGATGCTGTGAACAGAGACTTCACAGCTTTCAAACTAGCTTTCTTAGATCTTAACATAACCAGAAGATACACTTAACCTGGACAATAATCAGAAAAATCAGAAAAGCAGAAATTACTAATTAGCAAACATTAGTTCTTAAACATTTTAGTCAACAGAATTAATGTCCTCCAGAGCAGACAATGCATCAGAAAGGCCAGTGACTTCAAAAACATTGCTAAACACTTGTCTACATTTTAGACACTGTGTAGAAGTTTCCTGTCACTGCAGCACACACACTTTACATTCAACAAGGCTTCTGCATCAGACTGTATACACTGGATGCTGGAATGGTCCTGTCAAGTAAGATGTTCACAAAGTTTGTCAATAAAGTGACTGATGTTGCCTGTACTAAGAAATTTTTAGTCCATATGTAACGGCCCAGTCTAAGTTGGGCCACACAGAGTAACCAGCTCAGGATTCAATGGATTGATCTTTAAATATTAAATGAGGGTGCCAGGAATAACAACACAACAAGGTTGTTCAAAAAGGTTGTGGTATATTATATCAGACAATATATACATACAACTATACAAATGAACCAAAACAGGCATATCTTCAGGGTGGGCCAAGGCCAAAATAATAAACCAAAGATTCTATTGTTTAGGTAGCTAGGTTACCTAAAAGGAAAAGAAAGAAAAATATAGGGATTCTTCCCTATCTACCTAAGCAAAGAAACAGAATCAAATGGAACCCTCTCCCAAAAGAAATGGCAACCACACCCCTACTGCCAGTGAACTAAGTGAACATGTAAACATACACAAGTGAAGAGAATGTACAAAAACAACATAGGGACAACCAAACTCGAATTTGAAAAACCAGGCAAAAGTCAAAACCAGAACAGCAATCAAAATACAGAGTTAGCCACAAGGGAAGGGAACACAACACAACACAACACAACACAACACAACACAACACAACACAACACAACACAACACAACACAACACAACACAACACAACACAACACAACACAACACAAATTCTCACTCCGTCTTCCTCTTTAAAAATGGCCTCCAATCAGTGAGGTCATTCTGGAGGCCGGAGCAAGGCAGGCTAGGGCAGGCTGGAAAGTCTCCAATTCTCATAACTCTCCAGTCCTAACTGGTATTTTGTTTTTGAATATTAAAACAAAACAGGAATGAACACGTCATCGTTTCTTTTTCGTTTATCAATTTTGAAACCAAAAATCAAATGAACGCGACTTACATGGACCTATAACATTTTGCAATTTCAAATATTAAGTTGAAAATGTTAACATTTTACAATCTTATAATCATAGTTTATAACTCACTTCATCACGATGTCCTAGAAAAGTGTATTCAGATAGTCCTATAATTTCATGTGTCGCAAAACAGAAAAATTAAAATTTTGTTTTCACTTTGCCTCAACAGAACGTCAGAATATGTATTTACATTTATTTGGACATCTTTGCCGGACCTGGCAACCCCGACCGATGTAAACTGAGCATGCGCATGATAAAGGCCGCTAAAATTAACCAGCTAGGTGGTTATCGTGTACAGATGGATTAATTTAACTAGTTGAATGTGGTGCGAGTTTTAGTTACGTATCTTTATACGTTAATTCTTTTAAATAATACAATTTTGTAAAAGTCTTCCGTGGTGGTTGCTGATTATATTTGACTTGTCTCACTGCACTGCAGACGGCCCGGCCTTCTCATCCTCGGTGTGTATTTAAGCGCTTGTCCGATCAGAGCGCCGTAACGCTGCAGGACACCACGCTGTGGTTCTGCTATAGGACTCTTCCGGACCAGATACATTTAAAGTGAAATACCCGTGCCATTGTTTTGTCTCTAAAGCTAAAAAATAAGCATTGTTGGCTGTCTGTATTTTGGATGTAAGCGAGTTAGCTTAACATGCTCACGGTGCTGTTTGCTTTTCTACACTGAACAGTTGAACGATGGAAGCTCCACCAGTCACTGTCATGCCTGTTACAGGGGGCACAATTAATATGATGGAGTACTTATTACAAGGTAAGTTACATTATTTTCTTGATAACTGGTTTTAAAATTGATCTGCCACAGGACCCCCCAGTTATGGTACTGGCGCTCCAGAGTGCAGCACAGTGTACTGGTTTTCCATCTCAGATCCAGCTCTGCATTAATTCAATGATCTATGAACCTCGATCTACCGGAATACAGAGCTGCCAACAACAAACCCTAGTACGCAGAAAGAGGGGGAAAAAACTTTTAAAACTACAAAACCCCAAGCTTTTGTAAATGGACCAGATGACAACACACTTACTGCGTAACTCGCAGATTCCTTACTCTGGTCCTGGAGGACATTATCCTGCACATGAGTGTTTATCTGCTCTAACAAAGCCACGTCAACTCATAAAGGGCCACATATTTATCTTTAGCAGGACAAACACTAAAATGTACAGTTGCAATCAAAATTATTCAATCTCCATTGCAAATCAGGTTTATTATCAAAATTTACAGACTTTATGCTGTTTGCAGTGAACAAATCAAACACAAGCAATTGAAATAGTTCAACACAAGTGCTTCAAGTGGTTTCCCCACATTCAACTGAACAGGAGGCCATTACTCATGAGGAATGGCCTAAGATTCCTCAGGAACGCTGCCAGAAGCTATGCATCTCATTTCCAGCAGGTCATAACAGAAAAAGGGTGCTTATTAAGTACTAAAGATGCCTGCCATGAAGGTGTTGAATAATTTTGAGATTGGAGAAATCATTGTAAGTTGCATTTTCAGTTGAATTTGGGGAAACCACTTGAAGCATTTGTTGTTTAGCTATTTCAATTGCTTGTCTGATTTGTTCATTGCAAATAGCTGAAAGTCTGTAAATTGACAAACTTGGGTTGAATAATTTTGATTGAAACCGTATGTTACAAGGGGCACTCAAGTACCAGGGTTGGGAACCTGTGGCATAAATGATAGACATGTAGTGGTTGAACTGATCTTTCACTGCAATATACAGAAAAGTTTGCTTTTGTAATCAACTAGCTAAGCTTACTATATACAATTATTGCAAAATGAACATTGGTCCATGTCTGTGTTATGTTGCACATTATATCAAACTATCAACTGTAGTGATATTTACAGTTCATTTTATTTATAAACATTTCTAGGTCTGAGCATCAGTACAGTATAAAATTGGTCTTTCTGCTTCTATTATTGACATGAATGGAAAATATCAAAGAAACAACTTGTCTGCGAAACAAAAAAACAATAAATATATTAAAGTAAAATTGACAGCCTAAATGCTATAAGAAAATATTAAATGGAGAGATACGGCATATTTTACCCTGTTCTTTTATTATTGAGCAACCTGTCTGTTGATTTAATGTGTCTGAAAAGTGAGGAACTAATGGGAATATGTTGATTCAATTATGTTGAACTGAGAAAATGTCTAGTGCATAAAAGGGTGAGCATGTAGAGCACATGTTGTAAATAATATACTTTTCAGGTCTCCCTGTAGCTATGGCCAATGCTCTTTTTTTATTTTTATTTGATTTATTTATTCATTTTTATATTTAAAACATGAAAAAGCACATGCCACCTTTTTGCATGGCATTTACCCATTTGAATATTCCTGCTCGGATCCAGCCAGACTGTGTGTTTGTTTTGGTGGATGTGATTTTGGAGAGTATACACAGGTGCTGCTCAAAAAAATTGTGGAAAAGTTCATTTTTCTCCTTTAATTTAATTCAAAAAGTGGAACTTTCATATATTCTAGATTCATTACACATAAAGTGAAATATTTCAAGACTTTTTTTGTTTGTTTCAATCTTGATGCTTACAGCTCATGGAAATAAAAAAAAAAATCTAGTATATCAAATTATTAGACTAAAGAATTTATAATAGAAATTTCGACCTTCTGAAAAGTATGTTAATTTATGCATTTAATACTTGGTCTGGGCTCCTTTTGTACGAATTACTGCATCATTGTGGCATGGCATGGAGGTGATTAACCTGTGGACCTGCTGAGGAGTTATGGAAGCCCAGGTTGCTTTGATAGGAGCCTTCAGCTGGTTTGTATTGTTGGGTCTGGTGTGTCTCATTTTCCTCTTGACAATACATGTCAATACAACAGTCAGGCGAGTTGTCTGGCTAGTCAAGCACAGTGACTACGTTTACATGGATAGCAGTAATCTAATTATTGACCTTAATCTGAGTAAGATAATAATGTGATTAAGGTGTTTATATGAGTCGCTTTTAGAATACTCCTGTCATGTTCCCGTTTTACATGTTTTAGAACGTAATTAGATTAACAGCCCGCGTCATTACGTCACCGCGCCACGCTGTCTGACGTCCCTCCAGAATTTCATTTATCAGCATACAGTTCGTCTTCGTTATGGTACCGTGTACAGTTTTGGGTGTTATTTATCTATTTTTTAAAACGAACGCTTTAAGTGCAGTTAATTATTTGTCATGCTGTACGTGCTAATAGACAACTGCTTGAAGCGGTGGGTGTGTCCCAAATCGCGTAGTTATCGTCTATATAGTAGCCGAGATGCATGTATTTTTCCCGACTACAGGCCTATAGTAGGATAGTATGCTATTTGGGGCACAGCCGTACTCTCTTGTTCGCCGTAAAACTGCCGTGTGTGATCGTGTCCTGTCACAAAATGCGGTGAAAACTCCCACACGACGTTCGTAATGTGATTAAGGTGTTTACATGTCTGTAATACTCGTCCATAATGTGACTAAACAGGAGTACTCCACTTGTCTTAATTAGATTATTGCTTACTTCGATTATTACCTTAATTAGATTAAGTTAAGTAAAAATTGCTGTTTACAAGGTAGTTTCTTAATTAGAGTATGGTCTTAATCGGATTAAGAGTGGATTATTGTTGTCCATGTAAACGCAGCTAATAATACCATGGTTAGCAAACCAGTTACTAGTAGTTTTGGCACTGTGGGCAGGTGCCAAGTCCTGCTGGAAAAGGAAATCCAGCATCTCCATAAAGCTTGTCAGCAGATGGAAGCATGAAGTGCTCTACAGTCTCCTGGTAGATGCTGCATTGACTCTCGACTTGAGAAAACACAGTGGACCAACACCAGCAGATGACATGGCACCCAAAATCATCACTGACTGTGGAAACTTCACACTGGACTTCAAGCAACTTGGATTCTGTCTCCCCCCACTCTTCCTCCAGACTCTGGGACCTTGATTTCCAAATGAAATGCAAAATTTACTTTCATCTGAAAATTGATTGTGGTTGTGTGTACTGAACCAGACTGTGAGATTAAAGGCTCAGGAAAAATTTGCAGGTGTTTCGAGTTAATTATCTACTTGGAGCTCTTCTCAGGTCCGCATTTCTGTATTATAAATTCTTTATTCTAATATTTTGAGATATTGGGTGCTTGATTTCCATGAGCTGTAAGCCATAATCAAGATTAAAACAAAAAAAGGCTTGAAAATTTTCACTTTAAGTTCCACTTTTTAAATTAAATTACTAAAGAGAGAAATTTTCCATGGTATTCAAATTTTAACCTGTAAGGTTAAATTTTTTTGAAAAAGGATTGTAAAAAGTCCTTCAGCACAGTTCACCTAGATAAAAAGTGAAAGCAACCACTAACTATAATAAATGCATCTGTCCGTCCTGCATCATTTACCCTTAAATGATTTGGCTTTTCCACTAGGTGAAATGTATGTGTTTGGGCTGCCAACTTAGCTGAAATAGTAGAAAAGTTTGTATTCTGTATTACTCTAGGTTTAAAGACCATAAATGCTATCGCTAAACTGTAGATTTTGGCACCTCCTTTATAATGTATACATTTGTATGCAACTATGGCATTAATTTTCCATCAAAAGTATTGTGGTCATGGATCAAAAAATAAGTGTGATTCAAACATTTAAAAACGCATGTAATAAAACAAACATGAATTAAAAATTTTCTTAATTGTGCACACAATCATGTTTTCCTTTGTTATATTACTCTGTTTTTTGTGCTCTCTGATATTTTCTGCTTTTTTTGAATGTTTATGCTGTTTTTCCCTTCGCACTTGTTTCCACGTTCTCCGTTTGTTTTTCCAAATGTTGCAGTTCGTGTTTCATGGAAATCAGGGTGGGCTTTAGCGTCACCACTGGTCCACTACAGCTCCTCCTCTAGCCAATCAATCGAAGAGGGGAGTTGATGTCACTCCATTGACTCATGGCTGTTGTGTTCATAGACATACGTAGATGCCGCATTGGCTGCTGGATTGTAGGTCAACATTGCCACCGTATTAGTCCGGGCAACAGTAATAAGTCTCAGATTATATTATAGTTTATATTATAAACTAAATTGCAAACTGACTTTTATGACAAGCTCCTCATTTAGGCTGAGTGACTGACATATTTTGCATCTTAATGTAATTAGTTGGCTAGTTACCTTTTCTCACGCTATGAAGTTTTCCCAAAGAGAAACAGTTGAGAAACAGTGGGAAGGAGCTATTAGAAGGGAAGGTGTTTCCGCAAGTGAGTCTTTCGTGCTGTGTAGTGAACACTTTTAGCAGGAGAACGTTGACAGGACAGATTAGGGACTGTCAGGATTAGGGATGGAGCTAAAACACCTGACTGTGGTATCCCCACTCATCTCCAAACAGTATCGATAGGCTTTAATGATTGAATAGCTCGTCATTAAATTGTGGCATTTTTAAAAAAATTATCACAACAAATGTTTTTACCACTGTAACTATAAATGTTTTACCAGGTCCATAAAGGATTATTTTATGATTATCTTTGTAATTGTTTGAGTATATCGGTATCCTTTTTGTGCTCAGAAAATATAGAAAGCAGACCGACTGCCAGTGTCTCACTATTTGACTTTTATTTGCCGATTTTGTTCTATTTGCATACAACGATAGTCTATTAGTACTTCAAGATGCCCTATTTCATTTTCTTTCAGTATTTAAAAATGAACGAGCTTTAAGAGTTCTGACCTGGAGCACAAGAAAAGCTGAAAGATGTGGTTGAAGACAGAAAAATCCATTTCCACAATGGAAAAAACTTCATGCACAGTTCATGTACATTACATTATATTACATTAAGGACGTCTCAGCATTTATTAACCATGTAAATCATAAACCATTGAAATCGTTTGAGAAATGTAAATGTTATGCTTTTTATCCAGAAAAATCCAGCTCCCCCCATTTACTTCAATTTGTTTATAGGGCAGTCTTGCCTGGATCAATATGGTGGTGATGTTGACCTACGATTCAGCAGCCAGTGTGGCATCTGTGTGTTTATGAACACAACAGCCAGGAGTTGCATTGGAGTGACGTCAACTCCCTTCTTTGATTGATTGGCTAGAGGAGGAGCTGTAGTGGACCAATGGTGATGCTAAAGCCTGCCCTGATTTACATGGAACTCGACTGCAAAACCAAGCGGAGAATGTGGAAATGAGTGCGAAGGGAAGCGTTCAAAAAAAGAAAAACATGAGCAGAAAATGTCGGAGCGCAGAAAATGTCGGAGCACAAAAAAAGTTTAATATAACCAAGGAAAACATGATTTTGTGTGTGATTCAGAAAACTTTGAATTCATGTTTCAGTTTTGTGCAATATAATTGTAAATGCATTTTTAAACGTTTGATTCACGCATATTATTTTTTTGATCCGTGACCACAGTACCTTTTGACTGAAAATTAATCCCATATGCAACATTTTGCACTTTCTTTCCTCAGGCAGTGTACTGGACCAATCCTTGGACAGTCTGCTCCATCGGCTTAGAGGTTTATGTGACAACATTGAGCCAGAAAGCTTTGCTGATCACGAGCTTGTATACCTTCTGAAAGGTCAGCAGGGAAATCCATTCATCCTGCGAGCCAGACGGTCACTTGCTCACCCTACTGCTCCCTGGCACCTGCGTTACCTTGGGCAGCCGGAGGTGGGTGATAAGAGTCGTCATGCCTTGGTACGGAACTGTGTGGATGTCGCAGCCTCACATAGTCTGCCTGACTTCCTCAATGAGATGGGCTTCCGAATGGATCACGAGTTTGTGGCCAAAGGGCATATTTTCCGCAAAGGGGCCCTCAAGGTGGTTGTGAGCAAACTGTCTCGAGTGCTTGTGCCGGGCAACACGGACAACACTGAACCTCTGTCTTTGTCCTACCTAGTGGAACTTAGTGTGTTGGCACCAGCTGGACAGGACACAGTGTCTGAAGACATGCGTAGCTTTGCAGAACAGCTTAAGCCACTGGTACACTTGGAGAAAATCGACCCCAAAAGGCTCATGTAGGTGCCAGAAACCATCCTGACTGAAATTGGAGTGTCAGTTTGAATTATTTGGAAGAAGGTGGCATCACTCTAAATATCAAGTCTTGAAATAGTAAAGTGTGCTAGATTGCAAGGTGTGTTTAATTTGCAACTGAATAATTTATCCATGCCAACAGAATGGTACTTTTGTAAACGATTTGGTTTCTATGGATAACATATGCAATTTTGGATATCAATGTGTTTAGTCTTTTCAGTAGTTTGACTACAGGAGGATGTAAATGTTATTTTCAGAATTAAAAAAAAAAAAAAATGCCTCATTGAATATTGCACAATTCCTGTTACCGGTGCCATTTTTCTATGTTTGTTTTTACACTGTTTTTGCACTAGGTGGCTCTCTTATCCTGTTTGATACTTTTCCTGCTTCCTCATTGAGTGGCATGTCTTTTATACCTCACAAGTGAGAGATGCAGTTGCTATGGCAATAATTAGAGATCTGCAAACCCCCCCCCCCCCCCCCAGTATCTCTAATTAGCTTTCTCAATTGCTTAATGATACATCGACCTGTGAAAGCTCTTCTTTCTTCCCTGTCAGAAAAGTGGAGATATTTTTTTTTTTCTTATCTGCTCTCATCTCCACTATTAACTCATGAGAGCTGACACCAGAGATGGCAGCTAGAGATGAGGCCATTACTCTTCCGGTGCTCCAACTGGGATCCCACTATTTAAAATGTATGAGAGAATTTACCATTAATTCCTGTTTTAGTACATACACTCATTTGAATGGAGATAGAAATTACTGGAGTGCTCATGTTTGTCTCAGATGAATTGAATTGATGTTGGCTTCCTTTCATAAAGAGGTGGATTGGGTATGTAGTATGTATGGTACTGCAGAATCCCATTGGCCCTGTGCTGTCTGGTTAGTCAGTTTCATACCACCTTATAGTCATGAGTGACTTTAATGATGCAAAGCTTTAAAAATATTTTTTATTTTTTCTTTTAAATTCTGAAAGAGTAGTACTTTAAAAAAAACAACAACTCACTATTACTAAGCTTGAGTACATTTCTCCTCAGTTGTACAGCATTAGGTTGTATTGAATTATTAAAGTCACATTTAGAAGTATTTTTTTTATTTATATCTTAAAATTAAACACTTAAGCCTGATTAGATCTGATAACTACTTCCTGCAAATGAATAGACTTAAATGCATTCATTTTTCACCTTTAACAACTCTTCCTGTATTATCAGTAGTCCCTATGGAGCATATTTCCATATGCTGTATCTTCAGTTTATGTTAATGTTGCCAGAATGGAAATTAATATTGCACTGGGACCAAAAAGTCCCCTTCACCTGTGAGCATATGCTAAAATGGTATCATTCCAAATTTCCTCCTCCCTTGGAAGCTCGATCACTGTGCTAGTGTTATATTTGTGAATGTGGTAAGAGGTGTGTGAGTGTATCACATGAGTTAACTCTCTCAATGCCTCATGTGTGAAGAGTTTTTAAAAACATTTTTTATAGCAGTCAGCTATTTTCAAACTTGTCACCTTGTTTTAAATGAACCTCCCCATGCATACCTTTCATCTCGGAGCTGTTTGTGAATATCGGGACTAATCATTGACAGTCATGATTAACTGAGTGTTGCAGGTCCACCCACTTGGCGTATGTATAGGGGCATTATGTAAAATTGTGCATGCTATAGGTAGATCTAATTAAACCAGTCCGTACAGGATTTTGCAGAGTTCTTGTGATTTTTGCAGCCAAAAATGCTGTAACCCCCCCCCAACATTTGCGATGCAACTTGTAGTTTTTTTTGTGTGTTTTTTTTTGCAGGATGTGTTGACGCAGTGATGCTTATTGGTAAATGAGTCCTTTTTATCAGTACTCATGTTCTACGCATATGAGTTGAAGAGGGCTTTGTCTGAATGCATGTTGTGATGACGTCACATGACGTGTCTTGGCCCAAATCTGTGGAAAATCTGCGGTAATTTGGAAACATTGCAAGCTCCAGAATATTTCGGTCTTTACTTGATTGTGTGTTAATTTCTACGATCGCGAACTCACTAAATCCTGTAGGGGCTGTTTAAATGTGTTTTTGTCAGAAATGTTTTCATGATTAGAAACTGATTTGTGAAATGAAGTCTAACTTAAAGCCATTATACCATGAGGTTAGAAGTCTGCTGAGTGCAACACTGTTTTGGTATTCACACCCAAGCCAACCCTGCTGGAATGTCTGGTAAGGAGTGTGTGAAGCAGTATTCCTGAAGATGCCTTGATGCTCAGACGATGCCCTGGTCTGCAGCCTCCGCAACTAGTGCACTATACTCCTTTTGACTTGGGCTTTCAATTTATGCATTTATTTCAGTCAATAATCCACAAACAGGTTAACTTTAGTGGATTATTGCACATACTTGAGTCTTATCTGACTATCTTAACTGGATCTACTCCAATAATTTTTCTGCATCTCTCAATGCACCCCATGGTAAAAGTGCCTTTTCTAGTCTAAATATTCTTTTGTTTGGCATGTTATTAGATTGTGGTTTTCTAAATTCTTGGTACCCAAATCGCAAGAGAATGCTGAACTCCAGGTTGCATATGACTCATCAGAACACCTCATACCTGTTCTATGTTTAGCATGTGCAATAACAGTTGTAATTTCTTAAGTAAATGGCACCACACATTAAAGATTCAGTTGGTGTATTGTGTAACTGAGTGTGTCCAAATCGTAGGTGTGTTGAGTGAGGGTGGGTAAGAATTCATGCGTGTGTATGGACGTAATTTGTGGATTTAAGAAATGGTAACTTTTGTCACTTGTGGAATGTCCAAGTGCATTATGTTTTACCCTCAAAATACAGATCTTTCATTATATGTGAAGGAAACAAATATTTGCCATCTTATCAATTCTGAATAATGTTTAATATTAAATAATATTAAATAAAATTTACATGTATGCTATAGAGGAAGGTGAAATTTTGCATGCAGTGGTGTTTTTTTTCCAGCATAGTTTACATTATAATTTCCATTGACTATGCAATATTTTGTGGCTTGGGTCTTTATTTAAGACATGGGATATTTGGTCATTTAAAAAAAAAAAAAAAACCCTCGCAAATTGAGTGTATTTTGTTTCATGGGAAAGGTCTCTCTCTCTCTCTCTCTCTCTCACACACACACTCTCACACACACACACGTGCATCACTTATTCATAATAATAATCATTATTTAATTGATTATTAATAATTACCTTGTCATGCATGCCCAAAACAAATAGCTTAATGATAAAATTGACAAGCAAGAAAAACTGAAATGATCGCAGAATTGTAGTTAGTTCAATTATTTGTGATAAAAATGTTAAGGTTAATCTTTTTTTTGTGGAGAGGAAACAAATCTTATTTAAAGGTGTATCAATTGGCTTCTGTACACTTAGATAAAATACCTGTATGTTCTATAGAAAACATTATAGAGAAATAAAACGTTAATTTGAATACAGTGTGGTGACTTGGCTACAGCAGTGGTATTTGAAGTCACCACCTGTAGGCCTATGTTCGGCTCTTAGTAAAGCTACTGTAACAGCAAATGTTTTGTAAGGTTCTTGTTTCAGTGGTCATTACCATATACACATTTTCTGAAAGTCTCAAAATCTAGACTGGAATAATTAAAATTAACCCTGATCCTCCCTATATAAGAACAGACTCTGGAGATAACTAATCCATGATGATCTCACTTAAATCTGTTTATCAAAAAACTGTAGACTATCCAGGTGAAATATCCAGCGTGGTGGTGAACTCTTTGTACCATCTCTTCACACCAATGAAGGAACAGACCAAGGTCTGATATGGAGCAACAGCCAGTGTGCTGAGGTAACTCTGCTGCTTCATTTTTCTACTTGTCCTGATGGACTCAAATAAAATTGCTCTTTTGTAATGTGGCTGATGGTTATCAAGCACAGGGATCATTTGATCCTACAGGATATACACCTATAGTAACCTGCAATGCTGGTGTAATTTCCTCTATACAATCTCAGAAAAAGGGTACCAGACTGTATCTTTCCTTATCGATGGAGTCAGGCACTCAAGGGTACACATTTTATAACTCACCTGTGTATACCTTGAAAGATGAATGTTGTGTACGTTTAATGCTTTACTCTAAAAGCTAATTACGGTCTATCTATATGTCTTAAATTATTTTACCCACTAGGTAAACATATTAAAGGTATAAAATACAGTATGTAACTTGAGAGTACCAATCCAGGGACAAAGGAAGGTACAGTTTAGTACTTTTTTTTTAGGCATACAACTGTAAATAATAATGTGATGTTATAGTACTGTGTTAGATACGCTTGCAAGTAGTTTGAGAGGTCTTTAAGTTCTCTCAGTGGAGCCACTCAGGGCATGCATGCTGTTAGTGTGATTATAAAGACCGTGGGAGAGACGTCTGTGGAAACTTTCATCACCCAAAGCTCATGAGTGTAAATCTGGGATTTGTTTGACGAAGATGTACAGACCGTCATCGATCGAAACATCTTAAAGCATTTGTTCAACGTTAATCTCCTCCATCGCAATAGGTGGGCATGGCCTCGCACCCTCCTCACTGGCCAATTATGGGCGAGCTGCATTTCTTCAACTCCACACCGCCGGTGCGTCATCCTTCTACAACCGCCAAAAGGGCCGAGCGTAGCGGCGCGTGAACGGGATCTCAACGGACCAAAGTGATCCATTGAAGAGAGGAAGACCTGCTCAGGCGATAAAGAGCCTTTTAAACTGAGCTTTTAAACTAAGAGGAACCTGGACTGGATTTGAGCCACGCAGTTGTCTCCATACACAGGCTAATAATGAACGCATGACTGTGCATACTCCACTCAGACTGAAGAATTTCTAATGAAGGCATTTCGCTCTGTTCAGTGGCCATGGCATAATGATTCATCGAGGACTTCTCCACACTTGACCTTCTTAATAGAAAGTAAAGATGCAACTTTTCAGAGCGCTTAGGATCAATCACAGCCTGGTCGCATCATAGATATCATCTGTTGCTGCAGCCGGTTTAATTAAAAGCACAAACAGATTACAAAGCTCTTCAAATCACTGAGTGCATTTAATCTGGACTGACTGTAGCGTGAATGTGCTTGGTGGATTCATTTAACTCTTCGTATTGTCATTTTAGCAGGGGAAAATGGAATGTCTAATATTGTCTAATCGAATATCGTTTCTACGTGTCGGTTTCTGAGAGCTGTCAGTTGGAGATGCCGCGTTTCTTCGCTTGCCGGTTCACTGTCCTCCCACTGAAGTAGACATTTCGGCTCAGGTGTCGGATAGTGTGGACGCCGCGGAGTCACGCTTCCATCGAATTTATTGCTGTGGACGATGATGGTGGAGGACGAGGAGCTGGATGCGCGTGCACTTGACCTGGACTCGGACTTAGAGCCGCGCAGCCGGCCGCGCTCGTGCACCTGGCCACTGCCGTGTCCTGAGGACTTCCCCGCGGCCGTAGAGCTCAACGGAGCTCCTTGTCCACTGCTGAAGACAGAAGCCGAGATCGGCCCGCCGTGCAGATCAGGGAGGAAGAGTGTGAACCCCGCCGAGGTGAAGCGCGAACCCGGAGCCACGCCGTTGCCATGTCTGAGCGGCGCTGCACTCGATGTCGCCGGGCAGCTGCGCAAAGCCAAGTCCTCACGACGCAACGCGTGGGGGAACCTATCATACGCGGACCTGATCACCCGCGCCATCGAGAGCACGCCCGAGAAAAGGCTCACCCTGTCGCAGATATACGAATGGATGGTGCGATACGTACCTTATTTCAAAGATAAAGGAGACAGCAACAGCTCGGCCGGATGGAAGGTAAAACGCACGTGCACGCATACGCGGATTTACTAGGGTACAAGCACCAAGTACACGTTCTTCTTGAATTCTGCATTTTGGGCTTGCATCTGTATTATATTTTGTTCCTTACTCTCTTAGTCTATTAAGAGAGTTAGTTTTTATAGGCTACTCCAACATCAAGCATAAAGAACACTAGAAGTTTGTCTGTCGCTTGATCTGTCTGATCATACTGAGATGCTCAGGTAGAAAAAAATATTTTGTAAAGACAACGATAGTGTCAGAAGTGCTTGGGACTCCTGCGGTAGTATGCTCATTGTATGGTGGAGTATCATTAGCAGTCATTCTTACATACACACATCACACTGCCCTACCTGAACACATTTTACAAATTATTTATCACGTGTAGTCTTTTTTATGTCTTAATAATTAGTTTCAGAGGTCCAGGTCTACACTACAATAAAGCATACTCATCATTATCGTTGTTATTCTTTAGCATCATTTGTTTGCTTTAGATCATATGTTAAAACATTTTGATTTCCACAGCCAACTATAGCAGACGACTAAGCAGTATACTAAGAATTCTACAAACCATTCATTAAACAAACAAACAAACAAAACAAAAAACAACAAACTTTAGTGATAGGTTGACTGTTCTGAAAATGTCCACTGATGGGAGACAAATGCGCATTGAAGACCCAACCATGACCACTGCACTGTGGCTCACCGCTCTGTGGGCTGTGGGAAGAAAAAAAGACCTGAGCATAACTCCAAACCCATAAGTGTTCAATGGAATTGTAGTTTCCTTGGCTTAGGCACCTGGGTCTGATGTAAGGTTATCTAGTTTAAATAATGTGTGCTGAGGTGTGTCTACAGGTGTCTGAGCTCCATTATCCCTTCACTGTGACAAGACACTGTGCTAGTCAACCACAGAGTGGCCTCCATATCTTTAGCACTACTGTTCCAGTGCAGGCTTGTGTAAGGGCAAATTAAGGGGTTTACCACAAGCACTGTTAGTCTACTACTGCAGCAATTTTTAGAGCTTATCCAGACATAGCCTGAGCCCAGGTAATGAAGGTGTTTAGGCATGCTTTTAAAAGCACACTTGTGCTCAGTTATAGATTTGACCCGGTTTCCGGTAGAAACAATAGGAATAGTGTTTCAAAAATATACCCTAAACACAGACATATAGGCCGCATACTGTAGGGACCATTCAAACTGACATTTCTTAAGTAGTGTTGACTAACACCCTCCCTTTTTGTGATGAGTAACTCATTGGTGATTTATCATTGATAATCTATCTTAGTTAAATAGCACCAAATTACTCCCTGAGATCCTTCTGTGGGAGCTGATGTATGATTAGCACTTGAGAGGCAGTGGACCATATTCACTATAAGAAGAACACTTGAAAATGCCTTTAAAAACAGCATGCAAATAACAGTATAATAAGCCATTCTGAGAAGGTTCTGGATTATTTTCTTTGACCGTGTGGACCCTCAGAGTGTAAAGTACATATTATGACATTGCTTCTATGGAGAAAAAAAATCCTGTTAAATAATTTCATTATGCAACTTGACCTTTGTCCCTGTGCTCTGGTTTAGTAGGTCAGGTGTATTTTTGTGTATAGGTACCAGTAATCATGCCACATCAGACTGACATGTTTTCTCTTTTGTTTGTGTTACATTTACACAGTTTGAGACTATGCAAACCTACAGGTTAGCAAAGCGCTTTCGACAGCCAAAAGTGGCTCTCTGGAATTCCTGAGATTTGAGCTCAGAACCTTTGGATCACTGGTGCAGAACCTTAACCACTGAACCACTACTATTCTGTTTGTGGTGGTGTAATTATGTTGACCATGTGTTGGTTGAGCCCTACTGACACTGCTGAGGAAGTGGTGTCGTATTCTGTAGACGTATGTGTAGGGGGATCCTCTGATCAGTGTGACAGCATGCCATCGCTGTGGATTATGTGCTGCTCAGATGTTTTTTTTTTTGTTTTGTTTTTGTGTGTACCAGTGCATGTGTGAAGGAAAGTATTTAAAAGAAAGAAAATGTTGTGGATATTTGTGAGAATGCAAGTGTCAGATTAGTTAATTGCTTTTGCTGCAGTGTACTGTGATTTCTTTCTTTGCAAATATCTGAAATTATTGCCTTAAGTGTGTGTGTGTGTGTGTGTGTGTGTGTGTGTGTGTGTGTGTGTGTGTGTGTGTGTGTGAGAGAGAGAGAGGGAGAGGGAGCGTGCAAGTGATGAAGTGTATGAGTGTCTGACCGCTGGTGTTCTGGTGCCAGAGGATTGCAAGTCAGGTCAGAGCATGTGCCAAGCAGTCAGTCAGACGCTCTAATCTGAAGTGACGAGAGCGTTATTTATAACGTGTCTTTAGGTATGAACACAGGCCAGCAGTGCAAAGGGTCAGCAGCCTGCCATTGCATGCAGTCTGTCAAAATGAGAGCAAGCAAGTCAGTTAGAAGAGAAAGAGTGTGAGAGAAGGAGAAGGAAACACTGAAACACTGATGGGAATAAGGAGTCTATTTTAAATATTCTAATAATTTTATTATTGATATAATAATATTTATTAATTGGTAGAGTTATGATTCTAAATCTAATTCAGAAAGACATGAAGCAAAGAGATATATAGGATATACGTTATTGTTTTTCAGTGTAGATCTTGCTTTTGCTATTTTGGTTCACCATAACTCGAAGTCCATGCCTTTATGGTGTAATATTTACAAGTCACACAAGTCATGTTCGCCTCACACCTCCAGGCTTGCAGATTCGATTCCTGCCGCGGCCCTGTGTATAGAGTTTGCATGTTCTCTCCGTCCTGTGGGGGTTTCCTCCAGGTACTCCGGTTTCCTCCCCCAGTCCAAAGACATGCATAGTAGGCTGATTGGCATGTCCAGTGTGTCTGTAGTATATATATGGGCGTGTGAATGTGTATGTGATGGTGCCATGCGATGGACTGGCACCCTGTCCAGGGTGCCCCATGCTCCCTGGGATAGGCTCCAGGTTCCCCGTGGCCCAGTATAGAAAATGGATGGATGGATAAAAACAATTATTTTAAATGGTCTCTTAGCACTCTGAAGTGGTTACACTGTGTGCGTGAGTGAAACTATAAGCACTGGAGCTCATTCTTCAGGGCAGGAATCAAAGATTAAAGATAGAAAGTAAGCTAAGGTCTTATCCATATTTTATTGGTGCTAGTGAGCAGAGCTGACAAATGATGAAGATGAAGCATTTAAGTGAGAAACAGAAATATAATTTCTGGTGAGTGTAATTATATTGCGATTATGTCATTTACTGAGGTTACGTACTGTGCTCAAAGAGGAATATCAGTGGCTGAACTGGACTCATCCAAGCCATGACACATAGCCCCTGGCTTCACATGGCTTCTCACTAGTCTTCAAAGCCACACATGGTGCACAGATTACACAGGATGTTGCAGAGCCAGAGCAGAACTCAGACTCAAATCCCTGTTCTCTGTAGTCATAGAATATTTGAGTTACTCATGCATATTTCATCTGTGAGTAATTTGACTAGATTAGACTCTATAAAATGCACCATTCTCTGCTAGGGTTTAATTTATTAGCTTTAATTTATTTAGAACGTTAAATATTGGTGCAAACACTAAGAAATGCAGTGCAGAAAGTGATCCAGGATCAGGATTTACAGATTGTTTGATCAGGATTTGCTCTAGAACGTTAAATATTGGTGCAAACACTAAGAAATGCAGTGCAGAAAGTGATCCAGGATCAGGATTTACAGATTGTTTGATCAGGATTTGCTCTTGCATTCTGAAACAGCTTGATTGCTGCTTTTTACTGCTGCTTCTTCCTTAATTTTTAAAATTATTGCTCTGGAGGGTGTGTGTTGTGAGGTTTTGATGTGTCTCCTTAGATTTGGTGCTGTTTTTCTGGCTCTTTGGATTGGACTGGTGCACTAGGACTTTATGAGCACAATGTGGATGGAGTAACACATGTCCATGCCAAGCTTAGAGTGCAGTCATACTAGTAACTGGGAGATGGAAAGCAGGCAGGCAGAGAGGGTTGACCTTGGAGAGGGTGCTTAAGTTGTAATGACTGTTTTGGCCATAGTTGTCTTTGTTCACTTGCTGTATATGAAGTGTTATAATGTGTGAGGAGAATAAACTGCATTGTGCGCAAATTCCAAGAGACCAACAAAAGGAAGAATGTGTAGGTGCATGCCAACCAGATGGTTGTACGCAGAACCCTGAGGTACACCGGACCCACAGAGCCATAAGTGTAGGCCTTGAGTGCAGTTTGCTTCTTAGCACTTAACATTATTTTCCCAAGCTCTGCCTTTTACCCTGCTCAAACACAGGCAGGAGTGTGTGAGGTGTCATAGAGAAGAAATTATGTAGTGCTTCAGAATAGTTTGGAAAGATCTGTCCAGTTATCCAAACCATCACTCAGATCCTGATGATTCCAGATGTCTTATGAAAAGGCCGTATGCTCTTCAGTAAACTTTTAAACATTATTCTATTGAAAGGTGCCATGAAGAGGTCAGGAAATGTTTCAACTGGATAAGAAGCAAGGACAAGCTGTTCTGCCTATGAAGGTGGATGATTTCAATAAAGCCTTAATTTGATCCTCAGTATATGTTCAGACTAGGTGCTACTTAAAGGGATTTGGGTGCAAAATGGATTAGAGTAAAATCTGTATTTAGAAATCTAAAGAAATCGAAAGTATAGGGCATTTAAAAAGTGTGTGCCTATGCATAACAAGCAGACAGAACATATACAGTGCCCTTCACTAATTGTTGCACACCTATATTTAACAAAGATTTTTTTTTGATAAACCTGTGTTTTGTTTTCTCTATCTATCTATCTATCTATCTATCTATCTATCTATCTATCTATCTATCTATCTAAGTATCTATGTATATATTAACATACAAGACACATTGCATGCAAGACAGATAAACAGTGCAATTGTGTTTTACATGTAGAAGTCTCTGTGAACTATCAAAATGTTTTTGTGGTTCCCATCTCTCTGTCTGTGATTTTATCATGACCTTTCACATAGTTGGTCTTGAAGGCTTCTTTTGTGTGTGGGCATTCTGTGGATATTGAAGGTTGCACATTTCAGCCAGTGGGTGAGTGCCTGACGGGAGCAAGTGTTTAGATGTGCCACAATGTCTGTGTGTGTGTCTGTGTGTGTCTGTGTGTGTGTGTGTGTCTATGTGTCTGTCTGTCTGTCTGTCTGTCTGTGTGTGTGTGTGTGACTATGTATTTGTCCATTGAGTAGGCTGTTACCTACCTCTATGTGTGTGTGAGAGACAGAGGCACTGTAAGTGCATGTGTGTATATGTGTGTGCACCTGTATTCATGTGAATGTTTGTGTATGTGTGTGTGTGCGCGCGCGCATGTGCGTGTGTGTTGATGGGCTCAGTGGGAGACTGGGTCCTGGGGGAATAACTCTCGTTAATAATTCAGACGAGGCTCATTATCAAGGCAGTGCAGATTTCTCCCTGATTTCACCTTAATTGCAGGCAGCCTGCTCCACTCAGGCAGTCTGTAGTCACGCTGTGCTCTCTTGCTCTCTCTCTACCTCTTTCTCATTGAACACACTCAAATTTATATACATATATGCAGATTTGGAATGAAAGCCTATGAGGATAAAATGAACAATGTTCTTTCTAATTGGACGGTATCTATATTATTGTACATCTATATATGGATCACAGTCCTTTTTATACATAATGGCCATTATTATGATGTCATTAGTAATTAACAAATTAGCATTAAATAAAATGGTTGTGTTTAGTAATTGGTTGTAATTCTAATCAATGACCGAATAAAATCTGTGACTTTTAGGATTAACAGATGCTTAGTATCTTTTCTGGTGATGCTCTTCCAGAACTGGAATGGAGCAATTTTTGGCTTGTTTCTGGGTTAAGTCTTGTATTCAGTAAGATCTGAAGTAAAATACATGTTTAATGATGTTCAAGCAACCCCCCCCAGAACTTTGTTAGCACATACAGTACAAAATTTTGAGCAGTTAAGGTGCTTTCATACACTTAAGAATTCATTCTGCTGCTGTCTTTGGTACTCACAAGTGAGAATATTTTATTTGCAATCATAGATAACTGTGTCACCAGGCTTTTGAGAAACCTTATATTTTGTCTAAGTTTCTGATTTAGCCTCCTGATAGTCTGCAAGAATTGATGTTTTGCTGAGAATAAACAGCATGCACTACATATAAATCCTTCATTCAGATTCAACTCAAATAAATTAGGTGTTATGTACAAAACGGATTCTAATGTGGTTGACCCAAACAAATGGATCAAGTCCGAAATATATATATATATATATATATATATATATATATATATATATATATATATATATATATATATATATATATATATATATATATATATATATAATATATTGTGTGTGTGTGTGTTTTCTTGACCTGATTTTCTACATATATGTGTATGGGAATCATGTAGTGAAGATACTTTGCACTTTAGGGAATATACTGCTTCAGCATATTCTCCTTATCTCATGTCTCAAGCCCATGCGTGGTGGCCTATGAAAACAGTTCACATGGTAAAATTTTGACCTTTTTAATTTATTTGTAATTCTAAAATTAAAAGTTCTCTGAGACTGAGATTAGAAGTCTGTTTACCCACAGAAATTCAAAAACATTCATTGATTGTAAGTAGAAGCAACTGTCATAATATATATTAAGTTAATTTGAGTCATTTTATTTAAACATAACTAACTATTAATTGATGCGCTGATACGTGGGCATTAGCCTACAAGTTTTGCAATCAAACATGGTGTAAATAATAGGAGGGCAGTTAATTCTCTCACCTCCATAGCCCGGGTTCGATTCCCAAGCAGGGAACCCCAGCCACTGGAGGTTGTACTCAGTGCCCGTCCCAAGCCCGGATAAAAATGGGAGGGTTGCGTCAGGAAGGGCATCGGGCCAAATCAAATATGCGGACCATTTATCCGCTGAAGCAGACCCTACCATAGCGCGGGAATAACGGTAGGAAGTAGAAAGAATTGTACTACTAATTCCTAATTGTTTAAATCTGAATATTCAAGACTTAAATTGCAAAATGGTAAGAGGCCCATCATATACAGATTTACTCTTTCAAAAAATATTTAAAGCATTGAGAGTTGAGGCTCTAACATTTCAATAATTTACTCTTAAGATACTTTATTGTTTTCTTAGCTAGCCAACCTCATTTATTATGCTAGCTTTATTATTATCTTCTAAAAGTGGCCTAGCCAAATTTAGAGAGCAGAAATATTTTGCCTACAGCAGAAAAAAAAAACATTTTTTGTCAAAATAGCTATTTTTACTTAATTTGTTGTTACTTCAGAAGCAACATGTAGCAGTTTTTCCCACATTGCCTCACATCTATAACAAATGTAACATTTCTGTGTTCTTCAGTTAGTGTTTGACTTAGACTTGAGGTAATCACAGCTTGTTCCTTCTTAAAGATTCTTCTGTCTTCTTACAGAGACGAAATGATGGAATGACTCCCATTCTTTCTTCCCAGACGTCCACAAAATCAGTCCAACTACTCATGTAGATGTGAAATTACATGTCATGCTAATCCACAGAATTTTTAATCCTCTGCGTTCCTGGCTCAAAATTTGCACAAGATGCAGTGTTGCCATGACTAAGTACAAGTGCATCTCAAATACAATCACAATGGTTGAGAGTCTACCAAAGTTCAGATTCCACGCACAACATTATTGAGCTTCTCTGTACCCATTGCCAGCTAGGTTCTAATTATCAGCATGTTAGTACTCACATGAACACTCATGTATCAGGGAAAGAATGTGGAAATCTGAGAAAGTGTGAAATGATCGTAGCAGCTTGACAGCATGCATTTGGGAGCGCGCTGAGATGTGTGGATTGATTCAGACCCAGCGACATGGCTTTCGCTCGTAGGATGCTGCTGAGTGCTGATTGATGGCTATTAATGTGTCTTGTGAGGAACCTGAGGTGATTTATGCCTTAGAGAGTGCCATATCTCACGCTGCTCTCCTTTCCAGATGAAGCATACTGACAGGCTTAGGAAAGCTAGGCACACTTGCCAAGGTGATGTGCAGCTCTCCTATGTTATGTGAAATTCTGAACCTGGGTTCATAAGAATACCTGAACTGAAGCTCTGGTCTAGGATCAGCTATGACTCCATCTGTTCAGGCATCATTCATTATGTGTGCAGCAGCTTAACTGGAGCAGAAATAATGCATCAGTTCAGATCCTGTACTCCAGTTGCAGGAGTGGGAGAGGAATATGAAGTGTGACATCTCAATGTCAGTCTCTATGGTAGAGAGCAGGCCAAGGGAGGGCATGTTGGCTGTGGTTAATATGATAACTGCTTACCCTTGTCATGTGCTGACTCTGTGTTCATGTTGGCCTTTTCCTGGGTTGAAGATAATATGTGCAAGGATGGACACAAGAACTATCGGATAATCCTAGACCTGACGCTTGCTGTATAGATACAGATTTGTACTCCTGTGTTAAGTAAGCCACATAAATAAAAATAGTTGGCTAGGAGCACATTTAGAGTAACCAAAATAGAGTGTCTGGTTCAAGTGTCTGGTCCACAAACTATTCACTTTCCTGGCCAGCTAGTCCAAGCATTTGGTAAATATCCAGTAAACTTTCATGATTGCTTTAAGGTGGCCATATGTTGAATGTTGAATACAAACCAAACTACTCAACACCAGATCCCACATATCTATAGCAAGATTTGCTATTTTGGGGACAGCTGTAAAATTGCTATCACCCACAACATCCAAACCCCTCTAAATGGTATATTTAAAGTCTGCTCTATTCTGTGTAGCAAGCAGTTTGATTTTGTTTTATGGATGTGTAGGAGCAATATTTAGCAGGACTAGTGGGTTGTGGATGTGGCGTGTGGTCAGACTTGGGTAAGGGAGAACAGTAGGAGCCAAAGTCAGACCTATTATAAGTGGGACAGTTTTTGGCATAGGAGGTGTAATCCATTGGAAGTGACACAACTGTGGTTTCACTATTTTACAGGGTTTGCTTCTTAAGGATTTAATGCAGTCACTAGGTAGCGAGTGTTTTGCTGAGGCAGTAGGTCACTATTTGGCCAGGGTGATGGTGGAGTAATTGGGGGGACATGACGGTGAGTCAGATGGTTAAGACGTGGCAGTCCTATGTGGATTTGTGTGTCAGTGTGGATGAAAGTAGGTCAGTATCTGAGCATATGTTTAATATTCTGACCATATGAACGCTAAACTATGAGACGACAGATAGCCCGTCATGAATCCAGCCTGTTTTTCGCTATCTCTATTCATCCTTCTGTTCCCTCTCTCCCTCACTTTCTTAGGCTTGTAGTTTCCTGTGTTTTTTCCCCTCACACTTCTCAGTCTCCAAATCTTCATCTTTGTTTGTTTCCCCCTCTCGTTTAGCATTCTTCTCACTATTTCTGCGCACTCTAAGAATCTATAAATCCCTGACTCATCCATCTCCTTCATTCCCTCCAGTTCTCGCTCTGTTTCTCTCAGTCTCACTCCACTGCTTTCTATGTCTTCTTGCTGTCTGCTGGTTAGTGTGCAAACTCGAGACCCCTAAACCTACTGTGCATCGAATGTCTCGCTATGCTTCCACCTCTTTTCATGAGTGACATTTATGGACAGCTCCTGACAGAGTGCACAGTCCTCAGTGCTCTCTCTCTCTCTCTCTCTCTCTCTCTCTTTACCCCTGAGATGCACCTCAGTTTATATCTAGATAGGATGCGTTGGTGACCTGGTAGTGCACAGTGACAGAGAGCAAGCATGTGTTACAGGCTCAGGGATTCTGGCTGCAGCCTTCTACTGGCTGCAGCCTTCTACTGTCCTCACGTTTTCAGTGATTTAGAAAGGTCTGGGCTGGGGTTGTCTCACCCTCCACACTGCCAGGAGGTGACTGCTGCTTTGGAGCAGGGTACTAGCCTAGGCTTGCAAATCGCTCCTACCACTTTTTTTCCTGTTGAGAGAAAAGTGGAGTTAGAAGAAATAGTAGGAGAGGGATGTGGATAGAGTTGCAGGTGAGGTAGAAGGAGGGAAATAGCACACTTCAAATCAAGTGTGTATCCATTAGTGAGCTCTTTCTCTCTCTCTCTCTCTCTCTCACACACACACACACACACACACACACACACACACACACACACACACACACACATTATGGCGCATCTACACACTTGCTCCCAACAGGCACTCACTCACTGGCTGAAATGTGCATGGTTTGTACACCAGACAACCAGATTGCAAAGCTTCCAGTATAAATCAATAATTAGATGAATGCAATAACAGCTCATAAAAGGAAGGCCTTGCGATTAAGCGCAAAATGGGTGATTGGCATGAAGTGATGGAGCTGTAAGGAAGAGTGGTATTTTGGGAATGCACAGTCTCCATTATGTAGGGAAGGCCATGGCTTGAGAATGGCAGCATGCATTTGTGCAATGTTAATCTATCTTCCCTAAGCAAGCAGGTTAGTGAAGTAATTCTCCAGTTCTCACAAGTGATTCAAACAAAAAGGCTGATGGGGAAATATAGTTCTCAGGAGAAAGGGTTGTGTTTTCAGATAGGAGGATCATTTCATTGTGTGCTTGCTTTGTGTGCGTGCTCATTCTTAAGTGTGTATGAAACCATGATGGCATATAACACAAAAGGGCATGGAATAAGGGCAGTATCAGTATTGTGCTGCCATGAACTAGGAAGAGTACATATGAAACAGTGGTTCACCTGGAAGCTGTTTGAGTTTGTACTGATATGTGTGTGTGTGTGTCTAAAATGTACTTCAGTTGCTTGTCCTCTGGTACCTGCTGGGTCATATGATACTGGTGAAGCTGAAAGGGAATATACATTTGTGTTTTTTCTAACTTTTCTTCTTTTACTTGATCACCTGGGGCCTTCATGGATCGGACTTGTTTGTCCAGCACATCCCACAGATGCTTGTTTGGATTGAGATCTGGGGAATTTGGAGGCCAAGTTAACACCTTGAATTCTGTGTCATGTTCCTCAATCCATCCCTGAACATTATTGCTGTATAGCAAGGCGCATTATCCTGTTGAAAGAGGCCACTGCCATTAGGGAATACCATTGCCATGAAGGGATGTACTTGGTCTGAAACAATGTTTAGGTACATGGTACATGTCAAAGTAACATCTACATGAATGCCAGGACACAACGTTTCCCAGCAGAACATTGCCCAGAGCATCACACCTCCTTCCCTGGTTTGCCTTCTTCCCATAGTGCATCCTGATGCCATCTCTTCCCCAGGTAAGGACGCACAGTCACTCAGCCATCCACATGATGTAAAAGAAAATGTCATTCATCAGACCAGGCCACCTTCTTCTATTGCTCCATGGTCCAATTCTTATTGTAGGCTCTTTTGGCAGTAGACAGGGGTCAGCATGGGCACTCTGACTGGACTGTGGCTACGCAGCTCCATACGCAGTAAGCTGTGATGTGCAGTGTGTACTGACACCTTTCTATCATAGACAGCATGAACTTTTTCATCAATTTGTACTACAGTAGCTCCTCTGTTTGATCAGACCAGACAGGCTAACCTTCACTCCCCATGTGCATCAATGAGTCTTGGATGCCCATGACTCTGTCCTTCTTTGGAGCACTTTTGGTAGGTACTAACCACTGCATACCGGGAACACCCCACACGACCTGCTGTTTTGGATATACTCAGACCCTAGTCGTCTAGGCATCACAATCTAGTCCTCGTCAAAGTCACAAAGTCACACACTCTTGCTCATTTTTCCTGTTTCCAACACATCAACTTTGAGAACTGACTGTACACTTGCTGCCTATGTAAGGAGATAATCAGTGTTATTCACTTCACCTGTCAGTGGTTTTAATTATGGCTGATCATTCTCTCTCTCTCTCTCTCTCTCTCTCTCTCTCTCTCTCTCTCTCTCTCTCTCTCTCTGTGTGTGTGTGTGTGTAATTTTAGAACTTAAACTTTGTTTAATAAAATCTTTTGAATGGATTTGACCACTGTGATGAGAGATGGCTGTTTTCTGCTCATTTGACTGTTTAGTAATTTATGAAAATATTAGCCATTATGTTTATTAATTGTGTTCATTTTGATATTTAGCATAGACAAAGAGAGACAGGGAGACTAAATGGATTTACAGAAGACGAGATGTAGTGTTTGGAATGTCTTCTCAGCCCCACAAAGAGCAAATTGAGACAAGGGGTGTGAGTCAGAAGAGAAAATATTGT
Source organism: Ictalurus punctatus (assembly GCF_001660625.3). NCBI lineage: Eukaryota > Metazoa > Chordata > Actinopteri > Siluriformes > Ictaluridae > Ictalurus > Ictalurus punctatus. The sequence continues at coordinate 20,498,164 of NC_030416.2, read as the reverse complement.
AAATAAGAAAAGTCAGAGATAAGGGTAGTACAAAGAGAGAGGGAGAAGAAGAGAGTCACAGGAAGCGGTGATTTGGAGTAAGCTCAGAACGGTGATTTATATGATAGGATAAAGGGATGAAGAGAAATGGGTGGTGGAGACAGGCTAGTATAAAGTGAAAGGGGAGGAGAGTGATGATTGCGTGACTGAGAGGAAAGTGCATAGCTCTGTGTGTAATGCTCTCAAGTTAGATATTAAAAGGAGCTTGCCTCCTCTCCAGTCCTCCCCTCTCTCTCTCTCTCTCTCTCTCTCTCTCTCTCTCTCTCTCTGTGTATGTGTGTCTCCCCCTCTTTCTTCCTCCTGCTACCCCTCACTGCTCCCTATCCATCTGCACTAATGATCCACACTCTCTGCCACACGGCCAGGCTGAGTGATGCCCACTGACAGTATCACTCAAGTGGAAACATTGCAGTCGCTGGCCAGAAGACGATTCTTACACACACACACACACACACACACACACACACATTGACCAATTCCCCAGTTTCTTAATGACAATACTGTATTAGGCGCTGTTGCGATACTGTGATATGTCAACACACTGGAAGAGGTGATTTAATTATAATGCAAGTAGTGAGAAGCATCGCTATACCAGACAAATTCGCTGTAACTCACTTTGGATATACAAAATTTTCTCTATCACAAACTTTAATGCAAAAATAACTATAATAACTTACTAATAAGTTATTTTTAATTTATGTAACAAGAATGATATAAGCTTTTACAAGAACACATTAATTATAAATTCAACAATTAATATGATCTATTGTCACAGACATGTTGTCAGATTAACCTTAGTTATCCTAAATTTCATCATGGTAATCATATCAAACAAAGAAGTCAGCAGTACTCAATAACAAATACAGAAACTAATAATAACATCACTTATTACCAAATATTAGAAAATTAGGTCAACTTAAAGATAAAAGAAACAGTACTGAACAGTAAACTAAACATAGACAGCAGATTTGATATCCTCTCATATAAAATGAGACATGCATATGCAGATCTTTCACCTTTCTCCTATTTTTCTTATGGTAATGGTTCTCACATCAAAATTCTACACAGTGACCTGACATTTTTGGAGAAAATACTCATGCTCTAAATTCAATTGAAGTCAATGAGACAATAAGCCACCTAAATTATCACGTTTATATGTGTTAGTAGAAATTCATCCTGTGGTAATGCATAAAAGGTCAAAATTGTACCCATGTGAAGGAGCTCTTCATCCAGATGTATTTTACAGCTTTAGTTTTCTTCATAGTTGTAGTCAATTATGTAACTTATAAACTCTTCTATTTCTTGGGTTCTGCAAAATTGAGCAGCATTTCTCAAACATATTCACATGTATAACCGAACAAATCTCAATAATGGCTAATCTAGAATTCAAACTCAATAATGTTTTGAGTGCAGTTAATGACAACAAAAACGAGTGTTTCTGTTCTGTAATAGAGAGGTTAGGCAAGAAACCTTGAAAAGAGACACACTATGACAATGAGTCATGTCATGATTCTCACAACCTCGGAAACCAGATAAGCAATCCATAATAATGCTAGTATTAATGTTAACATAATGTCTTATAGATATAATCCTGAGTGGCAGTGGGATGGCTAATTGGCTCATTTAAAAAGTCAAAAAGATCAAAAGTTTTTTGCCTGTGGTATCCAGAAGCACAAAATTGGGCAACCTTGTGAAAAGAAAAAAACATAATCACAAAATAAACATAAAAAAGAGGCTGAATAAGCTGAAGTCTTTTATTTAAAATGACTAATTGTACAGTTTTAACGTGTTTATCATGTATTTCATTTACATTTACTGCATTTGGCTGACACCCTTATCTAGAGCAACTTTATTTACAATTGAGCAGTTGAGGGTTAAGAGCCTTGCTCATGGGCCCAGCAGTGCCAGTCATCTTCTTTCGCTAGTTTAAGGTCGCATGGAAATATTGTAACACCAGTGTTACCTGCTCAGAATTTACATGCACAGCCCTGACCCAACCAATTCCAGTAGCATGCCTCATAACATCAGTTCTTATGAAGTTATTCAGCTTGCTTGTTGATGTACATTTATAACCAAGATGTGGTAATGGCCTCCACCTGTTCCCTGTCTGTGGCACAGCAAGGCTCTTGGTTCCTGCTGAACTGCTTGACAGTTGAGGAGATAAGCAGAAGGTTTGAATTTAGGTCGTAGCAACTCTTTTCTCCAGCATGTGTGTATTTGTGTGCGTGTGCGCGTGTGGACCGCGCATCCATTGGCCCCTATGTCCTAATCCTGATTTGGCCTGTATGCTAATTGAGAGACACTATAGTTATAAAATAACCCATGTTCCCATGCTTCATATGCATATTCATAATCCAGAGCTGTTCATACTCAACACATGTCCCAGCTCTGCTGCTGCCCTTGTCTGCGCAGTTAGGACCAGATGTATCAGAGGCCTCCTACGCGTGGCTCAGTTCGCTTCTGGGAAATTGGAAGTATGTCATTCTTCACTAAGCTTCCTTTCGACTCTCTTTATTGTGCCATCTGTCAAACTGTGTCATGCATAGTGAATGTTATATGCATCATATTATAACGCCAGATATTAGTGAAAATAATGTAATCACAGAAAACATCTCAGACATGTTCACTTTAGATAATGGTTCAAAATTCAAAAAGTACTAACTGTACAAAAGTATAGTTCAATATCAATTAAATCACATTTATTTATATAGCACAATTAGAGACAACAAGTGTCCGCCAAAGTGCTGTACAACATCATGAGGCCAATTAACTAAATAAATGTATATAAAATTAAACAACAACAACAAAAAAACAATAACAGGCAAAACTAGAGATTAAAAGACAGGACAAAACAGAAGACTCATTACTGCGGCGTATACCACAAACCCTGGGAGAATAAATAGATTTTTAAATTTAATTTAGAAATGTCAAATGTAAGGGATGCCTATATAAAAAGCGTAAGGCCTGGTTACCTGGAAAAGTTAAAAGTAGATCTTGAAGCTCTGTAGAATGAGAACAGAGGAGGTCAGTGATGTAGTTTGGTGTCAAATCGTGCAGAGATTTAAAAACAAACAACTCTTTACCAAATGACTAATTAGGCCAATTGCCTCCCTGAAATTTTTAGTTAAATCCCTGAAGTATTGCAAAACATTTATTTTCACCAGTTGAGTGAACTTAAAAGCCATCGTTCTTGAATCTGTGAAGCCAGTTAGATCGAAAATCAAACAATATATGTATGATAGGTGTGCTACTAGAATCCAGTCTAATCTCCATTCAGATTTATTTTGCTAAAAAAAAAGAATTGCACCTGCTTTATATATTCCCATAATTAAAGAGGTGTTTCACTGACAACTTTACATACAGTATGTTCCTGGCTTCTTTTTTTTTGCTGTGCATTTGTACTATAGAAAAAGCTATCCTGCTTTCATAATCACAATACTTTGCAGAGACACTTGAGGTACCTCATGTACTTCATCTGCAACTTGCTCACACATGGAGGGTGGCACTAATCCAAAACTTAGAATTAGTTGTCAGTTTAACTTTTGGACTTGAATCATTATCTTTTTATTAATATGATAATCCTCACTAGTACATACATTTGCTTTTGCAAAATATATTTCTTCAACTTACCCCTGTTCTCTCTTAGACTGTTCATTGTATTCTAACACTTCAAATCATCCACTGTGTTTTATTGGAGGGAGATGTTGATGCTACATCAGTGAGGTAGCACCAAGAAAGATGCAATCGCCATGTCATGAATCGCCTTTAACATACGCAAATAAACCTGTTTGTCTCACACCTGTTCTGTGTAGTTGTTCATCACCTTAAAACATCCATATGAAACATTAGTCCACGAGATTGTATTAATGATGACATTGAACATTGGAACAGAAATCTATAGTCTTAAGCCGCTTATCGTATTGATGACAACATACGGACCACTAGGTGGTCCAGATACTATGTAAGAGCAGTGGTTCACATCAATTATTCTCTTTGTCCTTGTCATTTTTAAACCACACCAGGACTGAGTTTTGCAAGTTTCATAAATGCTTTCCTACCTCTTCTCTGATAATGGTCAAGGACTGTGTTCAGGAAATAGTAGGAGAGCTGACATAAGACCAGATGTCCCTCTGTCTATACTGTAAGATAATCAGTTAGAATTAATTCAGGAACAATATTGTTTTTCATATTCAAGCTTCTTGAATACAGGGTGCATGGAAATTTGCAATGGAGGCAGGAGAAAGGGATGGGGGATAAAGGGTTACAGCAGCATAAGATGACAGGAATAAGACTGTCCTTATTAAGTTTTAAGGAGACTGTAAAAGGTCGAAGCATGCCCCAACATCCATATCCCGCCTCCTGAAAGCACCACCCAAATCTCCTTTACCTCTCCATCAGGCGCTCCTGTGGGGCCATTAGCCATTCACATTCCCTCTCATTAGAGCAAGAGTTTTACTTAAGCCATTGGACTCAGCAGTCTGCGGCTGCAGCACACATTAATATTTTAGCAGCTCCTGTTGAGGAGCTGAGAGCCAATTGCCCCTTTTGGAGTATAGAGCATCTACTCACTCACCCTCTTTCTCTCTCTTATTCTCTCACTATTGTTCCTTTTCCATCTTCCATCTCTATCCTCTATATCATACAGGCCTCTTTTTTACTGGTCCCACACTCTTTTGCCCCTCTTCCTTTTTCTCATTCTCTCCCTCATTCCACTCCCACCAAAAGACTTTAACACAAAGTAACTTAATTGGGGTTTTTTTGTGTCTACAAATGGCTAAAGAGGGGTATCTATTCATTTGCCCCACTTTTTGTCTTTAAACGGATAGAGAATAATTGCTTTCTTTCCTTCCTCCTCCCTATCCCTCCACTTTTATATCTTTCTCACAGCCTCTACTAACTTTGGACCAGCTGGTTGAAATCTGAAATTTTATCTAATCATTGTGATTTAACAGCCAAGTCTGTCATTATCATAACATGCTGATTAGGTCGTACTTAATGAGTGTTTGAGAATATGTGACTTATCAATGAGCCCAAAATTGGTCTTGGTGTATTGAATGAGAAGAGCAGAGTCAACTGACCACTGCACCTATCACACACTATTAGTTTAATAAAAGTGGGAGTTGTGTCTCCTATAATATTTTAACATGTAATTATTTGATCTGATACAGGAACTAAAGAAACTCCAACTGTTCCAACTTATTTATTTTTAATTTGGAGAACCATTTGTTGGGATTGTACAAAGATTATAACTCAGCATTTCAGTATCCATCTCAACATAACATCCATACACACATCCATCTATCCATCTTCTATACCACTTATCCTTCCTTCAGGGTCACAGGAAACCTGGAGCCTATCCCAGTGGTACACCCTGGACAGGGTACCAATCCATCGCAGGGCACAATCACATACACATACACTACGGACACTTTGGACATGCCAATGCCAATCAACCTACCATGCATGTATTTGGACTGGGGGAGTTGTTTGTTTTTAAACCAGAGTACCCGGAGGAAACCCCCGCAGCACGGGGAGAACATGCAAACTCCGCACACACAGGGCCACGGTGGGAATCGAACCCCCGACCCTGGAGGTGTGAGGTGAACGTGCTAAGCCACCATGCGCCCATCCATACACACAGCACACACTAAATGTAAAATGTAAACAGTTAACATTAAACAACAATGACAACAAGAGATCGATAGCAGTGAGGTAACTCCTTCTAATGTGTAACTGATGTGCCAGAACAGGGTTCCTTTAACATGTTCTGTACAATCTATGTATAAAAGTAAGTTATTACACAGTACAGTAATGAAAAGAAAAGAAGGTGCCTCAGGAGTGTTGGTGATCACATGATTCTGTACTGGAGTTTAAAAATGTTCTCTAAGGCCCATGTCCATTCATGAGTTTGAACAGCCACTGGAAAGAAACTGTTCTTATATCTGGTTGTTTTAGGACTCAGTGCTTTGTTGCATCTGCCAGAAGGAAGAAGTTCAAATAAGGATCATTTTTAGCCATTCTTAGCTTTTATAATACCATTGTCATGGATCACTTAGTGAAATCCTGTTTCAAGAGGAATAGGAATGGAAAATGCTTCAAGAGATCTGCTCTGAATACTGCACAGGGATCAACTCACACTCTCAGTGTGAGCTGTATGAGCATGGAACAGAAACAAAGATTATTCAAGGTATTTATTAAAGTGTCTGAAATTAAAACCAGTAATTGATAATGATGGGAGAATTCCATGATTATCAGTTGGTACATGCATTTTATTTATTTATTTTTTACTGGATCATTTTCCCAACTTGGGTTCACAAATAATATACCTTACCAATGTATCATAAAGATTTATCTGCAGTTAAATTTTTAATATGTTATTTTTGCTCAGCTATCTCTGTATGAACTTGAATGTTAATATATACTGTATGTTGCTATAGATGGTGAATTGTACATCATGTACTTGGAGATTCATTATACCTTTAATTCCCATCTCTCTCTCTCTCTCTCTCTCTCGCTCTCAAAATGTCTTTTACTTAAGTAAACTCCCCTGGTCTGCCTCCCTTCCCCCAAATTCCCCCATGTCACTCCCTTGGGGAGGGATAGTTGGATGGGAGAGAACTGGCTGCTATGGCAACAAGAGCCCTCCCTTTCCCATGGGTCTCCTTAGCAACTGGTCGCTGGGTACTTCTCGTTTAAGAGTGCCCCGTGTGCCAGGCTTGTGTGTACATGTATATGTTGATTGTGTTGCAGAGTTTGCTGCTCACCAATGCATGACCTGGTCATCAGCTGCATGTGTAGACATGCCTGTATGCTGCTCCTAGGTTTGCTTTATTTCTAAGAAGGTGATTTTGAAAGGAGTCAAAACTGCCTGGCCAAGTCATCAGAATGAAATGCATGCACATATTCATAAGGGTTTGAGTTCATCTAGCTACCTGAGTCTTTGACTATAGATTGAACGTTGAGTGCGTGTAAGTGTAGAGGGTCCAAGCGTCTGATTTCAACAGCGTATTCCCAAGCTCTGAAACTAAAACAATTAAATCAGTGATTGTATAAATTTTGCATGCTGAACACATGTCTTGCAAATGAGTTTCCTGCTCTGGTGAAATTAAATTAAACCCAGAGAATGATCTGTATTAAAGTCTGATCAGAGGTGTGTGCTGACCTTTAGGATGTGGGAAATGAAATTCTTATGACTATAAATGAGATTATGATGAGAGAGAAGGAAAAAAGGCTGCCTGCATTTGTCCTATTGTTGCTTGTCCATTTTTTTGTGTATGGCAGATGAAGGTTGCAATATAATCAAATCCTTGCACACTGCCTGTGGGCTATTAAATAGACCAACCTTACACACGCACACATATACACATACACAGAGCTGTGCACTGATACTTACTTACAGCCTTTCCTTGTAAAATCCTGCAGTTAAAAACCTGTTCAAAAATGTGCACGACTTAACAAGGTATATGGCAAGCACTGTGGAAAATGTGAGTCGAGTTCACAAAGAAGGTGTGTGGGCGTGTGTGTGTGCACATGGTTGGAGCAATCAAGAGCTCCCACAGGTGTACCACTCCTGCACCTGTTGTGTGAATACTCCCTGGGGGGTGGAGGGAAGGTCTGGCGTGATCTGGCAGACCAGTGCTGGAAAAGCTGCCCTCATACTGTGCTCGTGATGCACACCCAGCTGATTTTGACTGGGCTGGAAGATGCGAGGATCCCAGGTTGCTCCTTGCCCTGTTCCACAGAAAAGCATGGCTACTCTTGTGCTGGGTGGGGGATTTTCCGATCCCCTGTCCAGCTCTCAGATGCTCAGCTAAGCTGGCACTGCTATTTTTATCCATTCAGCCCACGCAGGCTTGTATCCACACCCAACCACCCGCCATCCACCCAGCCTGCAGGAAACACACAGCCTGGGCTCTGCAATTATCACACAACCAAGCAGGAATCACCCACCAACCCCATCACCCTCACAGCAGAGTGGCTGTCAGTTTCTGACCACAGAGCTGGCAGACATGTGCATCTCCATTTTTACTTCTGCCCTTAAATACACCATATTTACACAGAATTTTGAGAATATTGTGTTATTTCCAGATGATGTGATTGTATGTACATATATTTTAGAGACAATTCCTTTCAAGCTTTCCTATCCACATAATAATATATGGTAAATTGTAAATATTTTTTGGCAGAATAACTAAACTAATTTATTTAATCGCTTGGTGATTAGATACATGTTTTACATATTTCGTCTGTGTATGCTGTGTTGTCGGTTGAACAGGCAAATTCTTTTTTCTTCTGTTACTGTGCTAACTGCATGAGCTGAAGTCTATGCTCCTTGTCAGAATCCCCCTCCCTGTGAGAAACGTGTGAATACATTTACCCCCCAGTTTCCATTAATCTGTGTGCCACTGCATTCTTTATTTTCCTTCAAAGGGACAAGCCCAGCCGTGACATCAATCACAGGATGTGAATATTTATCCGCTGCTAATTTCCATCAATAGCCTAGAGACGGGCTTTGCTGACAAAACTCATTCCTGTGCTGAACAAAACCTCTTGCATGAAGTTGCCCCCATACACCCACCCCACCCCCGTCTTTGCTGTTAAAAGAAAACATTTCACAGTAAATGCAGTTAATAGTACCCTCACCCCCACAACACACACACACTTGGTGCTTATCAAACTAATGGGGTGTATAGAGAGACAGTACTGTATATAATGGCTGATGACATATGAAATGGCTTAATAATGGTTGAAGATCCCTAGTCTTGTCTGGCAGATGCTGCTCTGTGTGTTATGGTATAGCAACTTTCTTTTGTGTGGTAATATTATCTGAACTGAGTGAGAGGTTTCATTCCTTTGTTACTTGCTTCTGTCTCAATCTCATCAGGCTGTTCTTTTAGTTGTGATTATATACCCAGCAAGTTGGGCCTAAATAGTTTGACCTGTTTCATGGGCCCACTTGAGTTAACAGTGGGAGGTAGCAGATTGAAGCGGGAGGGAGTGGTATTTGTGGAAGGCAACTCCATTGTGTCACTTAGATGGTTCTCACAGTGGGCCCCAAGCTGTACCCTCACATTCCCACCCCGTCCCCCACACATCTGCCCTCTATGCCAGTCTTAAGGGGCTGAGTGCCTGCCTAGAAGCAATGGCATAGGGGCAGATGGCACACAGCCAAGCTTGTGAACTGGGTACTGTCACAGATCTCACGCAAAGCTTCATACTGTCTGATAGAGTAGATGTGATCATCACTAGAAGATTCATCTTGGCTCTTGGTGAATACAACCAAGGGAAGTGGTGACTGAATTTCCTTTCATGCCACCGTCTTTATTCTTATGGCATGGATTTCACTGTCCTGCATAGTTTAAACATTTTATTTTTCTATTTCCAAACTCAGCAACTAATGGTGAAGCCCTTGATTATCTGGATAAGGTGTGTTAGGGCAAAAGTGCAGGACAGTGGGCCTCCTTCAGGCCAGCCATTGAAAACTCTTTCCATCTTGTTGTCATGGTGTTTCCTGATGATTATTTTGTGTTGACCCTGAGCTCTCAAAAACTGGATTTTATTTTTGTCAAATTGGTTGAATCTGTTCTCAATGTTGATGTTCCCATTCTGAATATTAGAGGAAACTGGGTGGGGGTGTGGCATTGAGCAGGAATCTATTTGAATAGGGTACATAATGGGTAAAAAGAAGGACAAGAGGAAGACAGGGAGAGATTAATTCTCTGTTCTGATAATGGGTACAAAGCAAGGCTTCTTGAAAGAGGAAGTCTGAACCTTTGGCTCTAAACATATGCATGCTCTTGGAAAAGCCCATTTAGTGCCAAGGCCACCTGTGCTTTGGAAAAAAGTGCAAACTTGTCAGACTGGGAGGTTAGTAGGTCTTAAGCTCTTAATCTTATGACAAAGAAGACTCGGGTGAGGAGGTGTGGAGGTAGAAGCTGCATCACTAATAGAACTATCAGGATTGTAGTCCCTAATGAGAACCGAGTTCAAACACTTTCAGAAAGGGCCAACTGGGATGTTGGACTTGTTTTTCAGTTGAGCAAGAGCCGTCCTCAAGTCTCTTTGTTTCCTGATTGTGTTATCAGGCATTGGTGTATATGTGCATGCAGTTAATTAACAGTGTCTGAAAGTGGTTTATTGGTGGGAAAATAGGTGAAGGCTATGATTTTACGGCCCTTGATATAGGCTCTGAGCTCTCTTTAATAGCAGTGGGCAGCATCGCTGATACTTAGCTTATGCCTGCTCCCTGGGGATGTAAATGGAGTGTGTGGGCCTTTGTACAGAGATTGAGTGATATATCTAGTTTCATTTATGCTTTACTTATTGCATTAAGAAATATAATATATTAAACAATTTAGTAGCATTCAAGAACTTGATTATTTCCTCCATCATCAACATTTCTACACATTATAGTATCTTCTCTGCAATAGGCTGGAATCACAAAGGTAGCAGGGCATGCACTTCAGCCCTAACAGTGGGATCCACCTATCTGGGAGTGCCCATGAGTTGACTAGGATTAGACTATTATCGTCTGGGATTATGTAGAATGGAGCAGGGATTAGTGCTGATTGCCAGTTTCTGGGGTGTGAGAGGTCTGGGATGCCCAAACAGCCCCTGACTCATCTTCTGATCATCTGATTTCTACACACAGAAAGAAGCTTGCAAAATGATTTAGAAGATTTTAGCACAAGAATGACAGACAGGTGTCACAGTCAACATAAGGAGCATAACTGTTTCAGTACATGAGGCACAACAGAAAATATAATAATAATAATAATAATAATAATAATAATAATAATAATAATAATAATATAATCATGATGGTCTTTGGTCTTTGGCAGAGATGATAGAACAGACAAATATGTTGAGTTCAGATGCGATTAAGTCAATGAATATCATCATCATGAATAGTATTAGCATAGTGGAGATGGACAATTGGACCTTAACCTGTAGTGCCACAGTAATGACATATTTTTACTCTCTTGTTGCTGATGTTCTGAGCAAGTCTTACCACAGGCCTGGTTGCTTGATGAAAGGCTGTGGGGAGCTCAGGTGCAGCTTCAAAAAGCAACTCTTTCCTTCTCCCTCTTCATAAGCAAACCCCACAACAAATTCGTGCTTTATTTTGTGTCCACGTTTACCCTGTTTCCATGGTTACCCTACTCAGTTGGAGGTGCTACCTTGAGGAGCCATTCTTCGATCACCTGACAGGAGATGCTGATTTATTTATTTATTTATTTATTTGGTCTTTTCATTCAACCACATCTTGGTAGTACTTGCATACACTGAGATTTTTAAATATAATATGGAAACATATTCCATATTATTTAAATAATTTAGAATATGTCTCTATATTTTATATCGTAATCATTATTCCTTCACTTTCTGGGAAAGCACAGTAGTAAATGTGTCTCTTTCTGGCTACACACCTTATAAGTTGAAACAATTATTGTTAAATCACTTCCCAGGACATGTGGGAAACATGCAGATTGGTTGTGATATAAGTGATTAGCAATTAAGAGTATTATTTTTTAATAACTAGTTAAATGTTGCACACTTTTTATATGCCGGATTGTTTCTGCCAGATTTGTGCAATAAATGCATCATCAAATTAGCAACATTGACAATGTATTTTTTTTACAAGACACACCCAGAAAGGTTCCCAGGTTGGTTCAGTTGGATAACAAGTAATGTTGTATGTCTAGCCCCATATCTAGCAAATGGAAATATGGTCAATTTAAATATTTCAGTAACAATTATTGTTAAATCACTTCCCAGGACATGTGGGAAACATGCAGATTGGTTGTGATATAAGTGATTAGCAATTAAGAGTATTATTTTTTAATAACTAGTTAAATGTTGCACACTTTTTATATGCCGGATTGTTTCTGCCAGATTTGTGCAATAAATGCATCATCAAATTAGCAACATTGATAATGTATTTTTTTTTTACAAGACACACCCAGAAAGGTTCCCAGGTTGGTTCAGTTGGATAACAAGTAATGTTGTATGTCTAGCCCCATATCTAGCAAATGGAAATATGGTCAATTTAATTATTTCAGTGCATGCACACAATAAGTGTTAATATGTGCACTTCAGTGATTTCCCTAGATATAGTAGAGCAGTGTTTTACTGTTTTACTGTGCAACCTACAGCTAACAGTTTGAGTGTTAACTAAAGTGCAAGACTAAAGACTTGACTCAAACTTCAGCTCGGAGACTTGAGACCTGACTTGGACTTGGGAAAGTAACTTGTCAGCATGTGCATTTCTTTCAATTGATTTGGCTCTGGATAAAGAATTAATCAAATAGAATGTAGTCACTTGAATGTGAGGGAGCAAGGAGACTCTCTGGGGCAAATATAGGTTAGAGGAGTAGAGAGAGGGTGAGATGTGGAAAGCAGATTGAACAAGAGTAAGAGGCTGATTTGTCTGACTTTATTATTTGCAGTCACCACTGGCTCAAGCCAACATGTTTCCTTTCTCAGACTGGGAGTGGAGGCTGGCGATGAGCCAGGCTGGCACAGGCTTCAAACACAACCCAAGCCAAGCACACTGAACCATGGATTAGCTGACATCCACACCAGTCTGAGGGAGGAATCCCCTAGTCACAGACAAAACACAGTCAATAAACAGAATACATGTCAGCCAGTCATCAATAGCTGCACTACAAAGAAACTGAGCAATGAAGTCTTTGCAGGATGACTGCTTCTATGAAATTCCATGTGTTCAGAATGAGTGAAAAAAAATCATAATATTTCCTTTAAGATGTTAATAATCTGTCCTTTCTTTTTTTGTCTTTTCACATACAGAACTCTATACGCCACAATCTGTCACTCCACACCCGCTTCATCAGGGTGCAGAACGAAGGCACGGGGAAGAGTTCCTGGTGGATGCTGAACCCTGAAGGGAGTAAGGCTGGGAAAGCTCCCCGTCGACGTGCAGTCTCAATGGACAACAGCACTAAGTACCTGAAGTGCAAAGGCCGTGTAAACCGCAAGAAGGTGGTAGGCAGAGCAGTGGTAGGCACAGTGGGGCAGGGATTTCATGGCTCCCCAGAGCAGGCTAGTCCAACAGGGAAGCCTGTCACAGGACCAACAGGTGTTGGGGAGGAGTTTGAGGCATGGACTGATCTCCACTCTCGGACTAGCTCTGCAGCCTCCACATTGAGTCTGTCACCCATTATGGTAGAGGAGGAGTTAGAAAACCCAGAGGAGGGTAGGTTGTCCTGCTCCACTTCCCCACATATCTACCCCAGTCCCTCCAGCACTCGCTCGCCTGTGGCACATTGTCCACCTGTGGAACTGCCACAGCTAGCGGACCTCACCGGAGCCATCAGCTTGGAAGAAGGTTACCACCACCAACAGCCCTCATGCCACAAGCGCCCTCCCTACCACTACAGCAGTGGGTCAAAAGTTCAGGGCTCCTACAGTAGCCCAGCCTATGGACAAACAGGCATGGGCATGCTGTGCCATCAAACACCATTGCAGACTATCCAGGAAAATAAGGCCTCCAGCTTTTCTGGCAACATGCAGACTTACTCAGGCACAAACACCCTGCAGAGTCTACTTACTGGAGGCTCACAGTACTGTGCTAAGGACATGTTACTTGGCCAGGAACATGAGCCCATGATGGTTCCTTCCAGCAGTATGGTGGGCACTTGTCATAACCATAACTCTGGGCACACCCACAATGGCACACATGATCATAACCCTGCTCACAGCCACAACAGCACCCACAGTCTCAACCAATCACACAGCCACAGCTCTGGTTCAAGCATAACCAATAACCCCACTCATAGCCACAGCATGAATCATAGCATGAGTCACAGACTGGGCCAGAACCATCAGCCTCAAAGCCATGCTGTCCTTGCCCAACCCATCAGTGGCCTAATGCAGTCATACAGCCATAAAGCTCCATACTTGTACAGTCCTCCAGCCCATGCACACCTTCCTGCCTCAACCACACTGCCCCCAAACCCTGCTGGAATGCAGGGCATCTCTCAGGACTCTTGCCACCTAGCCACTGCCCCACACCCTCACCCCCGCTACAGCGCCACATACCCAGGTCCACACCAGCAGGCAGTGGCTGATGGACCATACCATCAAGCTCAGGGAATGGGGGGAGGAGGCAGTGGTTACCAAGGGTACCACCAACCCCAACATGGTTACCCTCATGAGCGGCTACCAGCAGACCTAGATCTGGACATTTTTCATGGCAGCTTGGACTGTGATGTTGAGTCTGTTCTCCTCCATGACATGATGGACTCAACAGAGGAGATGGACTTTAATTTTGACTGCTCTCTTGTGCAGGGGATGGGTGTTGGGATGGGCATGGGCATGAGCATGGGACTTGCAGGCCCACAACAGAGCCACAGTAACCAGAGTTGGGTGCCTGGCTAAGAAGCAATGCTTTCCTATGAACATTATAAGAGATCAAACTACCTTTAGGCCTGCTTAGAGCGGGGCGCACCGCTTCCTTTACAGGGAGATGCACTGTGCGTGACAAAAATCAAGATGAAAAACCATAGTTTCAGTTTCTAAGTTTTGTCTTACTCTGCCTGCTCATCTCTGTTTCTTTTCTGAAATGGCCCTCTTTTAGACTCTTTCTGCTTAATGTTAACCCTTTGCTCTTGCCGAATGAACCGTGATGACAATCTCAATTGTGTTACCCAACATTGCCTTCTTCTCCAGTCAAAACTAAATGCTTGAGCACTTTAACTGCGTAAAACAAATCCATTTCTTACTCTGACAATGTTGAGTTGTTGCCTGGATGGCAGTATCTGTAGCTGGCCTGTTTCATTCAATTATGGGTCCAGTATGCAGAAAAAATTAACAGATTTTTTTTATTCAAAGAGGTTATTCAGCTTGCATAATAAACCAATTGAAAAGTCCAAATTTTTCAACTGGGTGGAATTTCTGATAGTTATTTTCTTGAACGACCTTATGGACATCTGTTGGAATAAAAACAATCAGGCAGTGATTCCTATTTTCTCCCCCCTCTTTCTCACTCTAATTCTCTCAGTGAGAGATGTTAGAACTCACTCACCTTTTTTTCTCACCGATAGGTTCAGCTCCCCTGCCAGCCCAGACTGGCCCATCATCCTTCACTTGCCCATTAACGGCTTGATTGAAATTCAGCGTCTTGTTTTTAATCTCCAAAGTGATGCTGCAGTGATGCATCATTATTGCAGATTGAATACCCCCCACCCCACCCACCCCATCACTAGGTCTCGCTTCTCTCTCACATATGTTGAGTGATGGGCATGATTAACACAGTCATCCAGCACACAGCAAGTCAGTACAACTGTCTGTTTGTCCATAATCGGACACACACTCACACAAAAATAATTTGTAATAGAAAGAGCAAGGCATTAGCTTCTATTATTTTCATTTATTAAATTGTTAGAGTCCCTTAATGGCAGTTTGGTCTTTCTTGTGCGTGCCGAAAATGGGAAGTGTTGTATTATAATCCCATGTGATGTTTAATTTTGAGGTGCTATGAGATAGACATGCATTATTTTTTTTAGCATTATTTTTGATTTTATATGTCAGTAATCAGAGATGAAAATGACAAAAATAAATAAATCAGGTAAACATCAACATAGCCTAGGATTTTGCCTTATTTTCTGTGTTGTAAAAAAATGGGGGAAAAATGAAAACGGAAAAAGGCCTGCAGTGATTTGTGGCAGTGGCTACGTCAGTGAAAGAACCATTCTCTCTATAATGACTCCTCTTTCCTTCTCCTTCTGTATGGGTGTGTGTGTGTGTGTGTGCGTGCGCGTGCGTGTGTGTGTGTGTGTGTCTGTGTGGGTGTGTGTGGTCTCTATAGCTACAGCTCCTTCTAAACTTGCTCCTTTCCTCCTTAAGTACGGATGTGCTCTATAAAGCAGTCGGGAGGGAAATGGGGCATGTCATTATGGCAAAAGGTCAAGGATAACTTACTCCATCAACCCTTCCACTCAAATAAAGCTACTCAGCTGGCCCGATTTTTGTGACGCTAATCCATAACCCAGTGGGATATCCTTAGTACAATTTTTGTTGTCATGATTTAATATTTGCCCCTGTCCTCTGATATGTCAGACTCCACACTGCTTTCTCTGCTTTGCCTATTAACCATAATCTTGTGCAAGCTGTCACTGCAGTACCAGCTACCTTGATTCATCAGACATGCTTAAAAGAAGCCGTGTTAATGCAGATATCAGAATAGTAAGCTCTAATATTAAATATTTAATATATAACAGCAGTCTTATAATGTTATTGTATGGAAGTGAGGACTAACTACAGGTGCCTCCTTCCTTCATTTTGTGTGTTTAAGGGATTGCTCTTTCTTTACTGTTCCATGACCTTTAATTTTGTATAAAAATCTATATATTGAGAATATTGTATTAAGTTTTTAAAGATGAAAAAGGATATCTCTTTCATTGTTTCTTTTTTTTAAGAGAATGTATCTCATCATTTGGTGACTGACAAATAAATGAAATCAAATGTTAAACATTCTGGACGATTTATATTTTATTTTATATGGCATTTGCACACTTTGTTATTGGTACAGTAGGTGTTATAGTGTAGCTTACATTTTTTACCCATCCACAAATGGGTGCATAGTGTATAACAGATGTATTTTTAAACACTAAAAAATTATCGAGGAATATATAGAAGAAGGTTAGTACATAATCTGCATAATGATACTAAATGCAAATAATGCATAATGTTACATGCAAGTAGGTCTTACATGCAGCTCTGCATGCTAGTTCACAGATGAAAAGCAGAATGTTGAAAATTAGGTCTGCATTATATGGTACAGGTATTGTGTACCGGTGTGGGTAGGTGGGGATATGGGTAGGATGGAGGTGAGAGTCTAAGTGTCTAATAAGGCTTGTTATCGCATCTGAAGCTGTAGGTTGGTCACAGCTGTCACAGTCCCATCTGAGGCGTTTTCACAGAGGGAGAGTGCTTCTCTGCACAGCCATACTGTCTGCCTCTAGGGAGTCTCCCTCCTCCCACTCCAGCGGAGATGCACGCTTTTAATTGACTCAACTTCGGCAGTACATCACTGGGGGGAGAGAGAGAGAGAGAGGTAAGATGACAATAGGTAGAAGAGAAGCACATAAGAGCCATGTCTGATTCTACATGGATTGTCATCCTTCAGGATTATCAATTAGAGATATTTTTTAGACTCCAAAGTCAAGAGATATTAACATGTACCTGATATTAGATGAGTTTGCAACCCTGACTATTTAACATATGGATTTCAGCAATAGAGCCAGTAGATGTCAAAGATCATTAACTTACCTGAATAAGCTTAGTGGAATGCTCTTTTGCTTACTGTTAAATTTTGGCTGATGTGATAAGATAGGCATCACATCAGAGTGTGCTATCTTCACAGCACATCAGTTGTGAGACAAGGTGAGAACATATCACTAATGCTGTTTGGTGTTGCTCCCATGTTCACAATCCCTCCGTAATCTCTTTCTCACTCCTCCCTGCTTCACTCTGGAGTCTTTAATCTCAAGATCGCACGCTAGGCCACGGATTTGTCTGACTAACACATGCATATACAGGCTGTCACAGCAGCCTGACTAGCACTTTTAATTACTTACTGATTGTAAAGAGTCATTAGTGAGTTAGGCTAAAGGCAAGAGCTCCAAAACATACCAGATCATAGAAGATATAACACGGCAAATACAGGCATAGCCATTGGGAAGGAAAGCATTTTGCATTTTGAATCTGGATTGTATTCTTATAATATTTTCTCTATTTGCATTTACATTCTGGCAGACTTAAATTTGCTCATTGCATAAAAAAGCTCATTACATTCAAACATGCATACTTCTTTTTTTTTATTTACTTACTTACTTACTTATTTAGTTACATTACGGATAAGTGACAATGATTTTTCATGTCTTTTTTTAATCTCAGTAACATTCTAAGATACTCCAATTTCAACAGTCATGAAGCATTTGTGTGACTATTAGGAGGGGTTTTGGTTGTCAAATGAAACTTGGAGAGACAGATTACATAAACTTACACTCATTTAACATGGCTAAAATGCATGTCAGACCTCCTGAAGTGGTTGAATGATCAGAATTAAATCTGTTTCAAATGCATTTTGGGTGCATTTCCATATTCTCTTTTATGTGGATAATCTTTCAAATATATTCCTGGTACACAAGACACATGAAACACACAAGTGTAAATGGGGCCTGAAACACATTTTAACCAGATGTAATAGATATGTATATGCACTCTTTTTTGGGCAAAACACTGTAGGTAGTATGACTATCCAAGGAACATATAATGGTAGCAAATCAAGAGTCAGTCCTACAAAACCTAGAACAGCCTCTTCTCATACCTGCTTTACATGGTAAGCAGTTGGAGGATGGGTGGAACAGTAAAGACACTGGTTTTGATGAGCATGATAACAAAACTGATCCTGAATGAGTTCAGAATATACATTCATGTGAAAAAATAAGTACACTCCATGGAAATTGTTGGCTTTTTTTATATTTGGACGAGCAAACATTTGATCCTCTTTGAAATAGTTCCAGTCATTTGAATTATGTGCCATTTGTAGATTATTTTCATTACAGTGGAATGATGTATTTCAAATAATTTGGATATCTTTTTAAATCCCTTGCCAGACTCATAGCCACAACCTTTTTTTCCCTGAAGGCCTTATAGAACTCTTTAGATCTTGGCATGATGACACAACACACCTCAATAACAGAGGGAACACCAGACAATAGATATGAGAGGGATTTAAATAAGACAGGTTTCATCTACTCCCTGATTCGAATTTTATGGATTTGAAGGTGTGGTAAATGTATGGGGTGTACTTACTTTTTCCATGTGACTTATCTGGTATTTTTTTTTGATAGTTTAAATTGTGAAAATTACTACAAAATATCAGTGAGTGTATCACCTTTGTTAATAGGCACTGTTTCAAAGAGAATCAATATGTTAAAAAAACAACAACACAACAGTTTCAATGGGGTGTACTTATTTCTCACATGACTGTCCCAGACAAAATATTACTCTAATAAAACTAAAAGAGAGGA